>NC_134469.1:19980625-20127125 GCF_964194025.1 Convolutriloba macropyga | reverse complement strand
ATAGTGGCCCATCATTTTTATACCCTTTTTTTATAATTTAATTCACATTTTCCCAGATTCTATTTTTTCCAAACGTTCGTATACATTCATGTCTTCCAATGTTTTATTTACGGTTTAGTGCGTATGTGTGTATGTGTTTGTTTGTGTGTGTGTATGTATGTGTATGTGCGTGTGTATGTGTGCGTGTATGTGTGTGTGTGTGTGCGTGTGTGCGTGTGTGTGTGTGTGTGTGTGTTTGCGTGCATGGTGTGTATGTCGTGTGTGGTGTGTGTGCGAATGGTTAACTTGTAAGTAACTTGTAAGTCGAATGGTTAACTTGTAAGAGCCTTGTAAGTCGATTGGTTAACTTGTAAGAACTTGCAAGTTTTTGTAAGTTTCTGCCAGGAGCTTGCAAGTTTTTACAAGATAACCTTTCGGTCTCGACCCGGGTACGTCCGTTGAACAGGAATTTTCGAAATGGCAAACCACTCGATTTTAAAATTTATGGTTAGCGTTAATAATTAAACCAGTACATCTAACAAAAAGATTCATTTTCTGAGATAGTAGCATTCACACAATGAGGTCTTCACGTTGTCCAACAACCCAACACAATCGGGTTTCCGTGTTATCTGTGGCATTGTGGCGCCATTCTGATTGAGTTCTATTTTAGCATAATTCAGTCGTTTAAAACTATCGGTGCTTATAAATTTTTTTCTGCGAAAGCTTAAATTAACACCATTGTTTGCTTAAGTATAAAACAAATGATATCATGTGAAAAATCAATAGATTATTGGCGAATAAAATTAACTCAAGAATTTCCCTTTACATATTCTGCTTTATCAATTATTTCTTTATGCAAAGTTCTCTGTATTTCATATCAAATCTGAATTTTGTTCAATATTTAGTGGCTTAATGACACTTGGATTGTTTCCAGCTTCTAGACCGCGTTCTCTCAACAGTACTCAACAGTTTTTGTTTTTATTGTTATGGCTTGCAAGTTTTCTTCACGAACAGAATTTTTTATTGATTAAGAAAGCTAGTTACTCTATGCAATTGTTTTTGCATTTTTTTTCGTTGTAAATTTTGTGTTCATCAAACAATTTTGTATAAAAATTTGTTTAAGGCAATCTTACTCCAACATTAACTCGTGTCAAAATTTTCATATGAAAAGCGAGGTAAGCGATTATTCAGAACAGTTCACTATTGTCGTTTAACGGCGCTCACTGTTGGCAATTTCGTAACATTAACGGAATAGTTGATGATACATTTTTTTCTAAACGAGACGGAAAAACTAACGAGTGGAGTCGGTCCTACAGTCAGTTGGAATACATCATGCTCCAGCATCAACGCTAGGGCGTCTTTGACTCCGAGAGGTTGTTCCGGGTACGTGTATCCCAAGTATGAGTAGTGTCGAAGAAGAGGGTTTGATCCCCGACTGGTCACACTCATTTCCCATTCGTATTTGGACCCAGGCATCAAGTTCTCAAGCTCAAATACGGGCTCCAGTCTAAAGCAGCAGCAATTGTATGACCTAATTTTGATGTTGGACGATGAAACTTACCTGTGGGGAAATTCCCCCAAAATCCCCCAACCCAAACGATGTAAGAGTAGGGGGTAATGGGGGGATGAGGGGACGTTTACTATTGACGCCCCAAATTCCCGTCCCCCATCACCGTGTGGGTGATGGGGACAGGAATTATATGAACATAAACCCTTAAATTTTGACGACAAAAGAAATTTTTTTAAGTGTATTTATTGAAAATGAATCTTTTCACCAAATTAAAATTTCTGTATCATTAATCTTATTAACTTGTCATGTCACCAATACGAAAGGTCATTTCAAACTATTAACTCTTTTTAACTTTAAATGTAACAAAGAGGCTAGGTAATGTGCGTTCGCATATCAACTTCCGACCCAGCTCATCTACATTTTTCACTAAATTGTCTACCAATTGAGAAAGAGATAAAAAAAATCACATATCAACATATCGTTCAACAAACTAGTAAATGAATAAAACAATCTACCTTAGGGGGCCAATGAGACCTGTGACTACCATAATATGACTACCAGAAAATACGGCGATAAAATCAAACAACTAAAAATATTAATTAGTAGGACCAAAACTCGTTGTCCATTTTTGAAATCAATTAATAAGCAAATCAAAAAAGCATCGGATGAAACTGATACAAAAGAAGATTAACCTGTACTTCATTAGAAAACAATATGGGACTTTTCCTCAATGTGACTTGGTAACAAGTCGACAAGAAATGAGCAAAAAGGCAAAGTTCAATAGAAGGTTGCTTTTTTGAATAGAATTATTGTCAAACTGCTTAGAAACATTATGCATCAAATGAAATTATTGATAGACTAATTTATACCTCCACAGAGAGCGTTTGAAACCTTTCATTATCCAGGATATGTCATACGGCAACAGAAAGAACGACGAAAACACGCAAACAGAGAAAATTGCATGCAAAAATTTGCATAAAAAAAATTCAACGAAAACGATATCCAAGCCAAATAAATATTAGGCTGTTCAATAAAAATATTAGAAAATTTTCATTGCGTTTTTCATATGACCATATGGCCGCCCATTATTGTGATACTGTGAAAAAAAAACAAAAACATTTAAAAATGGGCGAATATGCAAAAATTTTGAAAACTGCTTCTATGAAGAGCAGCGACCGTTTGTGAAGAAAATTGTTAAAAAGAGAAAATTGGAGATCAATTGATAATCGATTTGACTTTTCTATAGAGATGTTAAGCTACAAGTTAATAGAATTAAGATGCAAATCTCATAAATCCATTGTCTTATTTTAAGAAAGCAGATATTTTCACAACTCATAGCCAACATACACTTTCAACTGAAGCAGTGAACATTTTGCTTTGCAACTTTTCTTCAAATTAATTGGTCCTGTTATTAGTGGGACTAAGTCATAAGAATATAAAACCATTAAACACAAGCTGAACTAAAAAACTTATCGAACAATTTCAGTAAACCAGTGTTGAAGCCATTAAGTTTTTGAAATATTAACTACGAGAAAATTACATCCTCACTTGCATCTCTTTTGAACATCATAAAGTCTTTTTGTAAAACGACGATTTAAAAATGACAGCAAACAAAACCACAAAAATCTCAATTTCACCAATTTCTTCTGAAACAAATTGTCTAAGCCCTGAAGAGATTAGTCAAAACGTTTAACCAACAAAAAATCAAAGTTTGGTTCATCAATAATGAGGCTAAGTTGCGAAATGGATACAACATCATAAAAAATGCGAAAAGAAATGCAAACCAGAACAGAAAGGAATAAGTTGAAGAATATTTTTTAAGATTTTTTTGAAAATATTAAAACTGAAAGTCAATAATACTATTAGCTATATGCCGATATCAGATATTAAATAAATTTATGTATCTTGGTTAGGCCACTGAGACCTTTTCTTACCTTATATTTGGCATACGACAACAAAATTTATCAACAAATACATGGCAAAATTAAAAAACTACCAAATTCTGCTAGAGAACTGAGTCGCAGCCCTTAAAACAATATGTTATGAAAGCAATAAATACGTTCAGATGCATATTTACTAAACTTTTTTCAGTTAGATTGTTAAATAATTAGACAAATTACCAAAGAAACAAAAACACCAGCAAAAATTGGCACTCATACAAAGAAATTTGACTGTGATGAAAGTGCCGAACTGTCAATTTGGTCTTTTGGGACTTGCCACAACTGGGGCTTAGAATCAATTAATTGTACTTACTGGAACGGCTGATTGAGTACATCACTGTGGTAATAATCAACACCCCTGACTTCCACAGAGATCTCAGCTCCCACTCCAGATTCGAAATGAGGTTCAAATGTAATTGTGTTAATGGTGGAAGAGATGTCTACGTGGGTGATGACGTCAGTGTAGAGAGAGTGCGTGAATGACATTGTAGTGCTAGTCTTGCCATAGTCACTCTCCGACTGTGCGTAGAATGTGTACTCCTCGCCCGCTTCCAGATCACTTATGGTTCCAGTTTTTGGACTGAAAAACGATCAACACAATACTTATGAAGGTGTTAGAAGTTTGAAAACTCCATGAACAAATATAGTTTTCACATGAGATGAACTTGTCATATTTTTTGGTCGAGGAATCTTGAGATATTTATGTGACTTGGTAACAAGTCGACAAGAAATGAGCAAAAAGGCAAAGTTCAATAGAAGGTTGCTTTTTTGAACAGAATTATTGTCAAACTGCTTAGAAACATTAGGCATCAAATGAAGTTATTGATAGACTAATTTATACCTCCACAGAGAGCGTTTGAAACCTTTCATTATCCAGGATATGTCATACGGCAACAGAAAGAACGACGAAAACACGCAAACAGAGAAAATTGCATGCAAAAATTTGCATAAAAAAAATTCAACGAAAACGATATCCAAGCCAAATAAATATTAGGCTGTTCAATAAAAATATTAGAAAATTTTCATTGCGTTTTTCATATGACCATATGGCCGCCCATTATTGTGATACAGTGAAAAAAAAAAACAAAAACATTTAAAAATGGGCGAATATGCAAAAATTTTGAAAACTGCTTGTATGAAGAGCAGCGACCGTTTGTGAAGAAAATTGTTAAAAAGAGAAAATTGGAGATCAATTGATAATCGATTTGACTTTTCTATAGAGATGTTAAGCTACAAGTTAATAGAATTAAGATGCAAATCTCATAAATCCATTGTCTTTTTTTAAGAAAGCAGATATTTTCACAACTCATAGCCAACATACACTTTCAACTGAAGCAGTGAACATTTTGCTTTGCAACTTCTCCTCAAATTAATTGGTCCTGTTATTAGTGGGACTAAGTCATAAGAATATAAAACCATTAAACACAAGCTGAACTAAAAAACTTATCGAACAATTTCAGTAAACCAGTGTTGAAGCCATTAAGTTTTTAAAATATTAACTACGAGAAAATTACATCCTCACTTGCATCTCTTTTGAACATCATAAAGTCTTTTTGTAAAACGACGATTTAAAAATGACAGCAAACAAAACCACAAAAATCTCAATTTCACCAATTTCTTCTGAAACAAATTGTCTAAGCCCTGAAGAGATTAGTCAAAACGTTTAACCAACAAAAAATCAAAGTTTGGTTCATCAATAATGAGGCTAAGTTGCGAAATGGATACAACATCATAAAAAATGCAAAAAGAAATGCAAACCAGAACAGAAAGGAATAAGTTGAAGAATATTTTTTAAGATTTTTTTGAAAATATTAAAACTGAAAGTCAATAATACTATTAGCTATATGCCGATATCAGATATTAAATAAATTTATGTATCTTGGTTAGGCCACTGAGACCTTTTCTTACCTTATATTTGGCATACGACAACAAAATTTATCAACAAATACATGGCAAAATTAAAAAACTACCAAATTCTGCTAGAGAACTGTGTCGCAGCCCTTAAAACAATATGTTATGAAAGCAATAAATACGTTCAGATGCATATTTACTAAACTTTTTTCAGTTAGATTGTTAAATAATTAGACAAATTACCAAAGAAACAAAAACACCAGCAAAAATTGGCACTCATACAAAGAAATTTGACTGTGATGAAAGTGCCGAACTGTCAATTTGGTCTTTTGGGACTTGCCACAACTGGGGCTTAGAATCAATTAATTGTACTTACTGGAACGGCTGATTGAGTACATCACTGTGGTAATAATCAACACCCCTGACTTCCACAGAGATCTCAGCTCCCACTCCAGATTCGAAATGAGGTTCAAATGTAATTGTGTTAATGGTGGAAGAGATGTCTACGTGGGTGATGACGTCAGTGTAGAGAGAGTGCGTGAATGACATTGTAGTGCTAGTCTTGCCATAGTCACTCTCCGACTGTGCGTAGAATGTGTACTCCTCGCCCGCTTCCAGATCACTTATGGTTCCAGTTTTTGGACTGAAAAACGATCAACACAATACTTATGAAGGTGTTAGAAGTTTGAAAACTCCATGAACAAATATAATTTTCACATGAGATGAGCTTGTCATATTTTTTGGTCGAGGAATCTTGAGATATTTATGAAAGAAATTAGCTAAATTGCGCTGGAATTTGATAAAAGCTCAGCGCACTCAATGCATTTGTTGTTTAACTTCAACACGTTCAGCGCGCTTCTTATGAAAAAATGTTCTCGGCCCCGGTAACCTTTGGCCAAAAAATTTAATCGTATAAAGAGAACTTGTCTAGAGGCGAAACCTTGAGGAACAAAAGAAAAAAATAGTTGGGAAACCCAAGTAAGAAAGGCTCAAGTTCGAGATCTTAAGACCACTTAAGTAAGGTGGGCGTAAGGTTGCGTAAGGAAGTTAAAAGATAATGATTTCAATCTACTTTGGTCCATTTTCACAAATAGTTGTACTTGCTTAGAATCCCGAACAAACAGGTCAATAGAAACTTTTAAAAAGAGAGCTTAAAGATGCTGATAATGAAATGAACAATGTACAGATGACCAATTATTACCTGTCGTTGTTGAACGGACAAGGGCAGTTCCCGTCAGCTGGGTCATTCCATACAAGAACATTCTAGAACAAATTAAACTATTTGGCCTGCTAAATTTGTCCACTATTACCCGGGTCGAGGTTTGGCCGTGAATTTTTGTAAGAAATGCGGTGAAAAAAAATAATTTTCACCGCGTATTTCTTACATCTTTTTGCGGTGAATGCGGTGAATCGCGGTGAATTATTTTTTTTCACCGCGTTCTCAGTATTCTTACGAAAAAGAATCGTCCCTACATGGGTTCGAACCTCTGACCTCCTGCATGCCTTCCAATGATTATTCCACTGCGCCAACTGTCACGTACTTGTTTGTAATTTCTTGTGAATTTAAATCAGATTGAGTAAACTTTGGAAACCATATGCGGTGAATTTTTGTAAGAAATGCGGTGAAATGTGGTGAATTATTTTTTTTTTCACCGCATCTAGCGGTGAGAAAAAAAAATTCACCGCTTGAGAGAAAGCGGTGAATTATTTTTTTTCACCGCATTCACCGCATTCACCGCATTTCTTACATTAATTTGCCATAATAGTCTATGCGGTGAATTTTTGTAAGAAATGCGGTGAATTTGGTGGTGAATTTTTGTAAGAAATGCTGTGAAAAGCGGTGAATTATTTTTTTTTCACCGCATTCACCGCAATCACCGCATTTCTTACGAAATTTTACCGCATTCACCGCATTTCTTACGAAAATTTACCCAAAAACCTCGACCCGGGTATTGTGGCCCAGGAATTTTTCTAAAATTATATAAGGTATTCAGCGAAAAGCGTTAATATTTCCGAAACTCAGCTCAACATTCTGCAAACTTTTCAATGAATTGCGCTGAAAAGCATTGAAGTGATGTGAGAAATTCGCTGAAAGCTGCCGCAGTTTATAAATGAAAATTTTCGTGAAATATCCCGAATCTTTGGGGGGTAATTGGGGGTAATCAATGCAAGAGTGGGGGGTGATTTTGGGGGGCAATTTTGGGGGCTAAAATGGTGCTAGAGTAGTGGGTAATTTTGGGGGTAAAATGATGCAAGATTGTAGGGGGGATAACTATCCCTCTTGGAAACCCTAATCTGACATTGTTTTAGCCCCCCATACTCGAATCTATCTGAATCTACTCCCCATTATACCCTTGCCCCTCTTATCTTACATAGTTATCTTACATAGTTTTATCTCCCGGGTCGAGGTTTTATCAAAAAATAATGTAAGATTAGCGGTGAGTAGCGGTGAAAAAAAAAATTTTCACCGCAAAGCGACCGCATCTTTTAGCGTTGAATGCGGTGAAAGCGGTGAATTTTTGCAAGATTTGCGTTGAATTTAGCGAATTTAGCAGAAAATGCAAAAATCACAGATGAAATCTTATAAAACAAATTGCAAGAAAAATTGCAGGATAATAAAAATAGCAAAATTACTATATATGAGGCCCATTTACTAAATTAGGATTTTCAATTTTAATGTCTGTTACTTGGTAACTTGATCAATTGGATACTTTGCAGTTGCACAATTGAAATATAGTGTGTATAAACTTGTCAGAAATTTCCAAAAACTTTTTGTCTTATAGAAGTAAACAAACTTGTATAAAAGTAACAAAAAACAACAGATTTTCTGTTTTTTTTTTACTTTAGATCAACGCCAATTTCATCAATTTTTTTTATCTACTGTACTTGAACAATAATTCTATACGGGTGATCTCAGCTAGCCCCAGCCCCTAATCTAGAGACAAATGCTAATTTTTCACTATATATCACTACATATCACTTTTCAGTTACTTATTTTTTTGAGGAGCATTGCTTTTTCGAGCACTACTTTGCATTTTATTAACGACCGAATAGCAGAACCAAATCTAAAAGAAAAATTTTAGTAATGTAAACATGAGAAGCCATGGAGAATTCAAATATGGTTTTTGGATCTTGGCATGCGTTACCATGAAAAAAATTATTTGCAATCTTATTATGGATTCATAATTGATTTTTTACAGTTAACTAAGAATGCTCATCTCATTTTGATGGCGCAAACGTCCAATGTTTTTTTTTCCTCCACAAAAAGTGTATCTCCTGCAAATCCTCAGAGCACCTCCACTATTTGTTTCAGAAACCAACTCATAGGACTTTATTGACTAAACCCTCGGCATTTAAAATTTCACTGTGAACTTCACTTCACCAGTGCTTGTCCTACATCAATCAGCATATTGCAAAAATGCAGTTAATTTTTATTCATGCTTCAAATTTCTAAAAAAAGCTGTGAATACAAAAAATTGTTTCTTTGCATTTTTTTACCGTTGGAAAATATTCAAAGAACAATATCTTTTACAATAAGTTTTGAAAGATATGCAGGATATTACATGCAAGAGTTGAAAAGAATCACAACAACTCCATCTCTAAAATTAACACTAGACTTTTTATAATTGAGTGAAAATTAGTATTTTTTTCACCACAGACTTGCTGTAAATTTTTGCTTTTAATCGTTTTCACTGCAAGAATTTGTTATTCGACATACATTTATGAAATCGACTATCATTGTGGCACATTTTTGCGGTGGTTGGTCTGTGATTAGCTAAAATTTTCCTGGCGATCAGCTAAAACTCAGAAACTCTTTCTGCAGCAATTTGAGCAGAGAAATTTTAATATATTGATTAAGAAAACAAAGTATTCCACAAAACATGAAACAATTTTTTTTAGAATTTTCATTCTTTGCTTTCTAATTTTAGCAAAAAGACCTGTACTTCTTCAAAAAGAAGAAGAATACAGAAAATGTTTTCTAATAATCAAATTTGCGCGTTCGTTTTGTACTCACTGATTTTAAGCAAGAATTTGTTGCCTTTTTCCTGGATCTTGGGAAACTTTAAATCCCATTTTTATATAGAAAATTACTGAACAAAATTCCACCTACGGACATTCTGATGATGCAGATTGAATCAAAGACATTACAAGAAACTGAACGCTGTTGTTTCTTTGTCGAAATAATTATTTAGGTTGATCCTCAGGAAATATTTAGGTTTTCTTCTTGTTTTTCTTTGCGTAAATGATTTTTTTCAAAGTTCCTAGACCAGAGAGCAATTAATCAATTTGATAGGTGATGCATTGTACATCTATGAATGGACCAAAAAACATAAAAAAGTATGATGGTTTTTTCCACTGAAACTGGGAACTATTAAGCGAAACAGGATTTCGCTAAATCCAACGAAAAACAGAAAACTGGATTAATTTGCTTTTCTGAACAGGATAATGAATTAACTGCATTTCCCTGTACAGAACATAGTATTGAATACCACACAAAAATTAGTTCTCAAGACAATCAAAATAATTGTGAGCTTTAATTGTTGCCAAACAGAATCATACTCAAAAAAGAAATCGTGGCTGCTGATATTCGTTCAATACAAATGACAAGACATCAAACTTCTTTAAAACAGGAATAAATCTTGTAATATCATTTTTTTCGGCCTTTGTGTTTTGCCTCAATGCTTCAATGTTAGTTTTCGAATTAGTTGTTGAATAAAAGTGTGAGAAATTACTGCAAGTTGAACTTCTGATAGCTAAACTGTTTCAGAAAAAGTAGACTTTTGATATAATTTAACAAAAATATTTCAGCAATATCCACGGATTCTTAAAGGTGAAAAAGAATCATCTTCCGAACTAAAGCTAACAAAAACTTAAGAAAAAGTTCTGTGAACTCAGTTAACTGCCATAATGCGTACATAAATGGAAGAAATTTACCCTATGTCTTCATTCAGCAAGAAGTGAAAAATAGTAAAAAAAAGTAAACTGCACAATTTTTGCTTCTCCACGAGAGCACATTTCTTCAAATATAACCTAGGTGCTTTTGAAGTTTATGTTTCTTATCTTTTTTGACGAAATTGGTTTCATATAAAAAATAGTATCAATAAATCCTTGGATGAAGTGTGCTGAATATTTTATTCAATTATATTTGTTTCAATTATCTTTAACCATGTGGAAAAAAGTTAGCCCGATTGAATATTGTCTGATGTAGCCTAATCGCCAACATAGGAGGCCCGGAAAGGCATACAAAGTCCGCAAATAATTGAAAAAGTGGCGAAACTCTGAAGAAAGCATTAAATCAGTTTCGATGATTTTGACCTACATTGAAAAAGTAGGGAACTGTCCAGGTGAATTCAAGTGTGTGTTCTGTAGGCACAATTGATTCCGGAGTGAGAACCGGTTCCTCTGGAAAGGTTGAGTCCTGGAACTGGAAGGATCTGTATAGTGGTCTCTCTCCTCTACTTTCCACAGTCAAGTTCAATTTATAAAGATCTCCAGGCTCTAAGTTGACGAACTTGAACTCCGTCAGGAGACTAAAAATTTAAACGTAATAATTAAACGTAATATAAGATATTAAAAAACAAATATCTTTGAAAAAAAATAATTATTGAAAAAAACTAAAAAATTTTAAATCAAAAATGAAAATTATTAGAATGACACGCACTTTAAATTTAAGAGATAATCACGTTGTCTGTTTATCTTAGAAAATGTAAAGACGAGCTCTCAGTGGGATATTTTTTTAAAATTATGCTAGTGAGATTTTGGATATGTCTCAAGATTTCAATATAGTTCATAAGAATCTGGACTGGAAGTTGAAAGAACTGAAAATTTCTTGAAAAAAATTTAGTGAAAAATTGTCCAATAAAACTTTTAGATGCTAACTTGAAGTCCTTGTACAGTTCACCAGTGACCCCTCCCAATTCTGGAGTCATATCCACCCACATCTGGTTGCCTACTCCGGACTCTATCTGGACCAGGAGGTCAAGAGAGGTCAAAGTAGTTGTGGTGTCATCAAATATGACGTCATCAGTGTATGTGGACTGAATTATAGTCCTGATGGGTCCCTTCTTCCCATATTTACTCGTTAGCTGGGTTGATAAATAGTACTCTTCTCCAGCAATCAAGGAGTGGATTTGGTGCGTTAGGGTTCCGATTGCTGGCAGGTTGCAGGGGCATGCACCCGTTATGGGAGAGTGCCAAATGTCCATCTCCTAAAAGACAAATATTTATAAACGTTTCTTTAACTACGCTCTGCTTATCAGCAACAGGTTTTCCTGTCAACAATAGACAAAATAAGCACTTCTCATAAGAAAAATACTGACCTTTATGAACTAGGAAAATACTGGCACTCATATGAACTAGGAAATACTGACCTTTATGAACTCATAAGTAAAATACTGACCTTTATCATTTTATGGACAATAGACAAAATAAGCACTTCTCATAGTAAGGAAAATACTGACCTTTGAATCCAATAATACAGTGACTTTAGGCTTTGAATGATTTAATTTTATTATCTTATATGATAAAACAATATCCAAATTTAGGTCTCTGCCTATCAAAACACCATGCACGAACCAAACGTGCTGAGAAAAGACTAGAATTGTCCATGAAAAGACTTTAGCTCGACTTTAGTAAGCTAGTGGACTTTATCTTGGCCCAAGTTTTAGCCACTGGACTTTAGCTCGACCAACTGCAGTGCTGGAATTAAGGTCTACACAACATTTTTATGCTGGACCAAAAAATTTTACATCCAATTTAAGGATCTAATATTGCGCATAGCGTAGTCACAGGAAATGACCATTATAACTGTCAAATTTCAAAAAGTAATGAAGGAACTGCCCTAATATACTGATTTAAAAAAGACTAAAAACTCAATATTTACGAAATGAAGATTGTTAGGGCTATACTAACTACTTCTACTCAGCCGAATAAAAGTGCAATATGGCGTACATGAGCCAATAATTTATCTCAAGAATTCAATTTGTCTTTTTGTGTTTTACTGCTGGTAAAAATGCTAGTTTGGTATTATTCCTGAGTGATTGCACATCCAAAGCACGACATTCAAATAAATAAGTAATAATGCCAAAAAATCATTTCCTAGACTTATGAAAAGACTCTTCCCCGACTCATGAAAAGACTCGACACCAAAAGACATTACCCCGACTTTAATTATGCGCTGGGCCGTGTACTTATTGTCAATATTTGTTAGAAGGCTGATAGAGAAAACCCTCATAGCTTGACAAGCAGCTCTACTTGCTCAACGTATACTTGGCTCAAGAAAAGAAGTCTCGAGGAGCAAACCAGAACATAAGAAGGGGTTATAAGAGATGCCCAAGTTCAAAAGCTGAAGACGAGTTGGTGTAATGGTTACACACTGGCTCTTTAAGGAAGACATGCTGGTTAAAATCCAGTATAGGTCCATTATCACGTTAGTTGCGCCTTTTTAGACCCCCTGACCATATTCGACCCCCAGTAGAATTTAAATGTATTTTCACCATTTTATTTAGCTCCAATAAAGTAATGTATTACAATTAAAACGCATATCCTTGCAGGCTCCTGCCTCAGGCCACACAGCTCTCTTTGATATTACTCAAGAGTCAAGAAAATATTTACATCTGACCAAGCATTTACTTTGTCGTAATATTTCGAGGACTGTTCATGCATTAATTTTGATCTTTAGAAACAGTGTCTCAGACATAATTAATCACAACACATTTCCGTCCCCACTTTGACTAGTTTCTTTGCATTTAATGACAAAAATAATGGTTAAATATCCAATGAGTATCCTGTAGACAGATCTTTTGTAGCAACAAATTTGATCGATTCGTGGTGCAAAGTGAACTGCTCTAATTAGAAGGCTGTTTCGCGCGGCCAATCAGGCTTAATAATAATAATTGTGGTTCCTGCGTAATCGCAGCGGAACAGCATTAGGCCTACAGTGGCCTGTTCTCAGCTTCCCTTTTTCTTATCATTCCCCACATTTCAGACTGATCTTTTCATGAGCAGCATTGCTTTTTTTGGTGACTATAGCCACATTTTTTTTGCGTCCAAACTCTCACGTGGTACCATCATTGCTGCCAACATTGGTCAGGCCATGGTCAACTGTACGCTATGACAAAGTAAGAGTTCATCCTCACACAGACAGCTTCAAGGAGGCAGGGGGTTGAACTCTCAATCTTTGACGTGTAAATCAAACATCTTACCTCTCGGCTATCACGCCACTTATTGGTTGATTAGTTAAGTAGTCCAATTGGTGGCGCCAATCGGCCTATGATTGTGCTAAATGGCTTCGCTTAGCGATTAGACAGATTGAACAAGAAGTTTTAGTTCAGAAGTGAAAATCAAGAGAGTAATGAACACAATGAAGAAATTTAATTCAAGTCGTGTCATGCCTGAAAGACAAGTGAACACAAGTTTTTTATCAAGAGTGTCGTACAGATTTAAAATCTGTAGGAATGAGTTGTTTCGTGGTACCAATTAGCTTTCTCTACAACGGCCAATTTAAGGGTGATTTGGCCGAGCGGTTTAATGCTTTTATTTGTTGCTTTAGAATTAACTATTCGAGTTACAGAATTTAGGTCGAATTGGCGGAGCGAAATCGCTTTCAATTATTTGTAGAGTATTTCGCTCAGCGAAAGATACCAAAATTTTGATGCGTCTGAATTTAGACTTTGGCGAATCAGATTCTAGTTAAGAGAGAGAGAGTCAACTATTTTGAATTACGAAATTGAGAAGAATGAAATTAGACAAAATTAATAAAACTGATTAACAATTTGTACATAAGGTTACATTACTAAATGCGGCAACTTACAATCACGAGACAAGGTGAACAGACAAAAGATCATGCACAGGATGTAAACAAATTTACAAGTATGAAATCATAAGATTCGATCTTCAAAATTAAAACTAAATGCATGAACAAATTAAAGGTAGATGAAATGAACTAAATTAAGTTAAACAGAAAATGAACCAAATTAGCTGCACCAAATAATAACCTCAAACTAAAAATGTACTATTGTACCACATTTCCCCCTTGGAGAATATAAATAACATGTTATTTATCAGAAAATTAATAGTCATATGTACTTGTTAAAATAATTAATACTGTAATGTTTTAATCAGAGTTTTGAATGCAACAGTTTTACTTAAATACACTTTAATCACTTTCACTTTCGTAATATCTCTCCGCTTCGCCAACTGTCATAGACAACTCTGGTTCTTTGTAATTGGGAGAGACGTAGAATTGAGTTGGGTATGAGGTTGTTGGAGAGCATGGGCCGACTGTAAAGTTAGACTCCTCTTGATTAGACTGTGCTGCAGCAGTTTGTATGGCCGAGATTATTGATTTATTTTCAATTTGTTGTTTCTTGATGTTTTGTCGTCTTCTTTGTTTCCCAATTGCTGCAGTACTTGGGGTTGTGGGAGGGCAAGTTTGAATTGGAGTCACAGATTCATCCGATTCTGTGGTCGAAATTGCGGAGCGTTTTCTTTTTGAGGGAAGTAACGCTACTGATGCTTTTGTAGCTGCTTTTCTCTTTGGCCTGCTTGGTGGCTCCGCGATAACAATGCTTGAAGTTGGTAATCCCATTGGCACCGCGAGATCGTTACTCGATTCTGTAGGTTGATTTGGCGGCGCCGTTGACTGTTGTCTCTTAGGCTTTGTTGGCATTCTTACTCGGAGGGCACGTGTAACATTGGAGTGAATTGACGACACTGTACTGACGTCATCTGCCACTTTTCTATGTTTCATTCGTTTCCCACCTTCTTACTTTTTCCTGGATTCCTTTGTATGGTGGTTTATGAGTTCCTCAGTTGTTTTAACCGTGGGAAGTTTTGGTCGTTGGTTAGCGTATACCTGCAGTTCTGTGTCACGTTCCGCCTTCGTCCCAAACTTTGCTAGATTTGAGTTCCTGATTGTTACCTCTCTCTTGCCCGGTTCTGTAATTACTGAAGTATGTTCATTTGTTTTAATTACTGACGATCCTAGTGCTAGGACGTCATATAAGCCGTCGAGACTTTTCTTTGATCTTTTTGTGCGTGGTCTCTTTTTAGCCAGTTTTACCTCCAGTGATGTTTCTGTTCTGGGTATCGATTGGCCGACATCTGGATGAGAAACTAATCTCGATTCCTTGTTTGGGTCCTCCTTTTGTCTTTTCATCGCCTCTTTGCCCAGTTTGTCCTTGTTCACTCTATTTCAATGTCACTTCGCTCATCATTGTTCCAGTTTTCGTCTGTGATAAGCTGGTCCCATCTGACAGTCTCCAAATCTAAATATTTGTTTAGAATGTTTTTGTAAGTTAAACTTTTTGGGTCTGGTTTAGTCGTTATATTGCCTAATGGTGTATTCGCTTTTCTGCCAAAATGTGCCTCAAATGGTGATATGTTAATAGTCTTTTGACGACATATTCGTAGCTGATAAATTATTGAATTTATTGATGCTTTCACATTAAATTGATTTTGCGCCGCCGTTTTAATACAGGCTAAGCGATTCTTGATTGTTTGAATGAGTCTTTCAACCAAACCAATTGCTCTGTGGTCGTGTATTGGCGCCTCGATTAGCTGTATGTTATTTTGACTACGAAATGTTTTAATTTGTTGCCCCGTTTGACATCTAGCTTGATCCAATCTAATTGCGCGGGGTATACCGTGTAGCAAAACATATTCTTGAAGAAACTTTAAAATATTATTTGCATTAGCTCTATCAAATACTTCTGCTGTTGGGAATTTCGAAAATCGATCGATACATGCAAGAAAATAAATCTCTTGATTTTTTTCATTATAGACGGGTCCTCCAAAATCAATTTGAATTTCTTCATTAAGAACTTTACATAACTTTAATGGTGCCCATTTATTTGCTGGTATAATAGGTTTTAAATTTTTACCAATCTTGACACAGGGGTTGCACTTTGCTGTTTTGGTTGCTATGTCCCTGTGCATATATGGCCACCACGCGTGTGTTGCCATATCAGTCATTCCCCATGTGCCAGGATGAGTTGCGTGGATGGCGTCTACATAGGCATCTTTGATCGCATGGGGAAGAGCAATTCTGTCATCTATGCAGACACACCCGTTTTTCACATGCAAGTCTTTCCAGAAGGAATGAATGTAAGGTGACATTTGGCTACATCTATCTTCATTGTCCGTCAAAATGCAGTCGCGAATCTCTTTCAAGATCGCGTCCTTGGTTGTCAGGCTGGCCATTAGAGAACTGGAGAAGATCTTGGAGAGCGCGAAGTTGAATGAGTCCAGGTACAAATCGTCTACTGGCGGCGAAGTGGCTGTTGTATCAGTAGTGGGTGTTATTGGAGTCACGGGTGCTGCTTGGACCGTAGAAGGTCCCTCTTCTGCAAAACGTACTCTCGATGGGGTCGATTGTTTAACTGTCATCAGCGTTTCATCATCGGAAAGTGATTGGGACATCATGTAAACGTTCTTGAATTTCGTTGCGATTCGTTGAAAGTGATTTAAATTAGAGAGTGACTGTTCAGTGGGTCGGTTTAAGGCAAAAAGCGAGTAAGGAATGTTAGTTCTCTCGATTTTGGGGATGGAATTTAAATTATTGATTGTTAATTCGCTAATTGAGTCGTCAATTTGCGTGCTTGTAGAATGTTCTGGATTTCGCGGTGCGAATTCACTGCATAAGTTATTAATGGAATTTGGATTATTTACGACGCATTTTGTAGATTGATTTCGCGCTGCGAAATCGACGTAATTTTCGGCATTTAATAAGAAGCGTTTCGCACTACGTTTAATTACATCCAATTTAGCTACAATAAATTGCTCGTCATATGCGGATATATTAGCAGCTTGTTGATGCGGGTCGCGAGATATATAATCCACTAATCCCATTTTTGTGCCCGGAAGGTGATCAATCGAGAAGTCAAATGGTAGTAAACGATCTACCCAACGTGTCAGTTTACTATTATATGATTTGTTAGATCTATTTTCTCTCATAATTGAGAGAAGTGCTCTATGATCAGTTATCACAGTAAAAGTTTTGCCGTATAAATAATACTTAAAATGTTCCAAGGACCAAACAACACCCAGAAGTTCTAGTTCGTTTATACTAATCTGTCTTCAACAGAGTTCAAAAATCGTGACGCGAATGCTACTGTATGCCACCCATTAGGTGTTCTTTGTTCCAATGCACATCCCAATCCTTTACGCGAGGCGTCACATTTAATTCGTGTTTCTAATTCCGGGTTGAAATGTTTATTTTCAGTGGTTTCCGTAATTTGTTCTTTTTTTAGAGAAAACTGTGTATCGTGCTCTTCTGTCCAAAGAAATTTTGAATTTTTCTTAAGCAATGGTCGCAGGGGGTAACATAATTGTGACAAATTTGGGATAAATTTTCCTAGATGTTGTACAGAACCCATAAAAGAGCGAAGTTTTTTAAGATTAGTGGGTGCCGATAATTTTCCAATTGCATCCGTTTTAATTGAAAGTGGGGTTAGACCTGATTGTGTAATATTATGACCGAGCCATTCAATCGTTTCTTTCGCGAAATGACATTTTGCAAGATTTATGCGTAAATTTTCTTGATCCAGTTTTATTAGGCATTCTCGTACCAAGTCTAGATGTTTTTCGATTCCACCTCTGCTAACGATCAAAACATCATCTAAGAAACAGAAAGTATTTTCCAAACCGGCAAGAGTACAATCAATAGCTTTTTGGAATTCAGCTGGCATGTCCGTTAAACCGTAAAATCCAGTTTTAAATCGATATGTGCCGGTCATATCTCAACTAACAATATTAAAGTTACAATGGCGGGCCGTATCACTGTGTAGCTTTAGTTGACTATAAGCGTATTGCAAATCAAGAGTCGTGAAATAAGCAGTCTCCTGCGGCGCTGTTGACAGTGTTTGCGAAATTGTTTGAATTAGCGAATCTATATTGGGCATTTGATACTTGTTTTTATGAATAGCTTTGTTTAGGATTTTTGAATCGAGTGCTATTTTGATTGATTTGTCCTTTTTTTTACCGTAATGACAATTGGAGATATGAAAAATTGATCAGAACAGTTGTTTAACTTTTCGATATGTCCTTCATTTAACAGTTTTTCTAATTCAATTTTCACTTTCGGTTGAAGGTGTATGGGCACTTTTCGTCCTTTTTGATGTATTACTCGATAATTTTTGTGAAATTTTGAATTGACCGTGTGATTTTTTGATTTTCCAGTTCGGGATATCAAATCAAGAAACTCCTTTGCCAGTGATTTCTTTATGGCACAAGGTGGATCTATAAGGTTAACCTCTGTTTGCGGACAAGGCTTCTGAGAAATTGTGATGCCTAACTGATCAAAAAGGTCTCGTCCTAATATTGGTCGAAACCATCGGCTACAACTGTTATTTTTGCTTTCTGAATACTCCAATCATTACATTTTACCGGCGTTTTCAAAGTGCCGAGGGGTTGAACGATATCGTTAGAAAATGACTTCAATTCCAATGGTCTTTTCTCCGACCATTGTGATTGAGCACAATTGGGCATTATTTCTCTTGCAAGCGACATATTAATAATGGTACAACCAATACCTGAGTCGAGAAGTAAATCACATTTTGTGTTTCCGATCGTTAATGACAAATTTTTCAGTGCTAAATTTGGTGAACTCATATTTTCAACTGTTGCAACGTAATTATCATCCGAAGAATCATAGTCTGAGTTGATTTGCTCATTATAATTGATATAATTGACGTTCTGATTTTCCTGACTAGAATTTTGATTAGATGTTTCAGCCGTTTCTACAGTGTTAATGCAATTGGTTTGATGAGTGTTTCTTGTATTATTAAGTCTTCGACGATATACCTTAGCGAAATGGTTTTGCAAACCACAGTGGTTACATTTCTTACCCATTGCGGGGCAAACCTGACGATGTGTAGGTGTCCAGATTTGACCACAACCACGACATTGTCCAACGGATGCACGGTTGGTGACTGCTCGGCTTGATTGATTTCCACGTACAACCGCGCCGCGAAATCGATTGAATTGTTGTATTGCGTTCATCGTACTACCAGTTGCTCCGTTATTAGATGAAATTTTTTGCTGATTCTGATTACCCATTTCCATGTTGACTGCAATGCTGAGTGCCCTCTCTGGTTCAACTGTATCCCGTAGAAGCTCTCGCTGAATGTCATCATCCAGCATGTTAGTGATGAAAATGTCCCTGATGATTGCTTCTTCACGGTTTTCAAAGTCGCAATTTTCAGCCAATTCTTTCAAGATGCTGTAGAATTGCTCTACAGTTTCGCCCTTCTTTTGCTTCCGAGAGAAGAACACATATCGATCAAATGTGATGTTTCTTGGGCGGATAAAGGCAATCTCCATCATTTCCCAGAGTTTGAGGGTAGTCAAATCGTAAATATTGTCCTGCTGGAATTTTTGTGTTAGTAATCGTCTTCCTTCAGTACCAATACTTAAGTACAATAGAGATACGCATTTTTGATCACACAAATTCCATGGGCGTTCCCCGCATAGTATTCCCGCTTCTGTTATCTTTTGACATTTTAGTTCCCATTGCAACTTCAACTGGTTGTTTCTTATTCTACGCTCTCTCTCTGCTTCCTCGGTTGTGTCGTCAATCGGCATCTCGTACTTCGGTTCCGCTGGCAGACGAACTGTCGATGGTTTGGGTTGTAGCAATGTGTCTATAGTAATATTCTCGCGAGCGAGAATTGCTAGTTTAATTGAATTCTCCATTTCTCCCATCTGATTGGTGGGTCTGAAGTTGGTCGTTCCCAAAATGGCTCTATCGACAACGGTGTTTTTCTCGATTCTCGAGCTGACTGCGCCATGTCGTACAGATTTACAATCTGTAAGAATGAGTTGTTTCGTGGTACCAATTAGCTTTCTCTACAGCGGCCAATTTAAGGGTGATTTGGCGGAGCGGTTTAATGCTTTTATTTGTTGCTTTAGAATTAACTATTCGAGTTACAGAATGTAGGTCGAATTGGCGGAGCGAAATCGCTTTCAATTATTTGTAGAGTATTTCGCTCAGCGAAAGTTACCAAAATTTTGATGCGTCTGAATTTAGACTTTGGCGAATCAGATTCTAGTTAAGAGAGAGAGTCAACTATTTTGAATTACGAAATTGAGAAGAATGAAATTAGACAAAATTAACAAAACTGATTAACAATTTGTTCATAAGGTTACATTACTAAATGCGGCAACTTACAATCACGAGACAAGGTGAACAGACAAAAGATCATGCACAGGATGTAAACAAATTTACACTATGAAATCATAAGATTCGATCTTCAAAATTAAAACTAAATGCATGAACAAATTAAAGGTAGATGAAATGAACTAAATTAAGTTAAACAGAAAATGAACCAAATTAGCTGCACCAAATAATAACCTCAAACTAAAAATGTACTATTGTACCACAAAGAGAATAAAGACAAAACGTTTGTGGAAGAGCTCCAATGGATGAACCATATATCTTGGTAGAACTAAAAACATGAAAACTAACAATCGCATCACCAAAACATATACAGCAAATGGGGAATGGTTAATACCCGTGTGCAACACATTGCCTTCCTGGCAAAAACGAAATTAAAGCTTTGCTTGATTTTCGATCGTTTCAATGGACATGTGCAAGAAAATTAAATAAAGGTATCTACTTGTTATATTAATATGAAATTATGTGGTTATAGAAAGCTTTGAATTTCATTAAAATTTTTTATTCGCTATCAGAATCGCAGTTAATTTCGGCCTCTTAAGCAGACCTTACAATCGGTTCGATGTTTGTTTTAGTGCAGTAATTTGCAACGAAACAACTCCGATTTTTAAGTGTGTTGTTGGAGTGGAGTTTTGCTCCGCAAGTGATTGAATTCGTTCAATGACGCTTTTTTGCGGCGCAAAAAGTTTGAAAGAAGATGTGCTGCAAGGTACGAGTTGACTCGGTTGCTGTGTTTTTCACACTTTTTCGCCTTTGGGGGGCTGTAAGGACAGCGGGGCAAGAAACTGTTGACTAAACCGCTGTTTTGGTGTGAGTTATCATGTGGCGTTTACTGCGTCGCAGTTCGTTAGAAATAGAAGTGTTGTCTTGACTGGGTGAGATGGTGTCCTTGTGTGGAGATGGTGGTGGTTGCAACATGTTGGTCGCAGGCATGAGGACACAAAGACTTCTCGATGAGGTTAGAGTCTGATGTCATTTGATTGCTTTGTGGCCTTATCTTCCGATGTTTTTTCAGTCGGTACATTTGGCCTCCTTTGGCATAAGTCTGCAAGTTTTTGTGTTTTTCGTCTATAATGCCAAACAATTGCAAGTCTGATTTCTGCAATTTGACTGCCAATTTGCCCGGTTCTTCCATTACATAAGTTATGTAGTCATCTTTGAGTACCATTGAGCCCAGTGTCACCACCTGATATAGACACTGTAGGTCTTCTTTCAATCTTTTATTGTGGGATATCTTTTTGGCTATTTACAGTTGGAGCAACTCTTCTGATCTGGGCATCTGTCTACTAAGTCTTCAATTTTGATGAGCCTCGGTTCGTCTGTTAGGTTTGATTGCTGCCTCTCGTTCGCTTCTCCAATCGCATTGGTCTTCTTCACTTATGCTTCTGTGCTGCTGCGTCATAGTTCCTCCCAATTGTCCTCTGGGATTCGGTTTTTCCTCTGTACGGTATCTGGACATTATTTTTCAATTCTAGCACTTGGGCTAGAAAGTTGTTTTGGTTTGGTTCAGTGCAGATATTGCTTATTAGCTTTTTTGTTCGACGGCCAAAGTATGTTTCGTACAGACTAAATTTCACAGTTTTCTTTTTACAGATACGTAACTGGTATTTTTTGGGCATACCAAGCCATTCGAGTTGAACTGTGTTTTTGAGGCTTCCTCAAACCTGTAGCAGTCCTATAGCTGTTTTTTTTGCTGTAGTATTGCTCGACGGTATCTCCTGTCCTTTGTTTTCTTGCAAAGAAGATGTTTCTGTCGAAAGTTGCTTTGCGAGGCCTTATAAAAGATCGTTCTATTATTTCCCACAACCCATTTGTTTTCAGTTCTTTAATTTCGGCGTGAAGTTCTTTTTTGTTTAAAACTTGCCTCCCCTCAGTGCCGATACATGAATACAAAAAATGACCCACATTCCGAAACGCAGATCTCCCAAGATGGATCACCATATAAGATTTCGGCTTCTCTAGCATTTTGACACTTTAAATTGCTCTGATACTTTTAACTAGGCGCACCTCACGGATTTCAGACAAAAATAAGAATCCAAATCATTAACTTCTCTGGCTAGAATTGCAAAAATGAGCTGAATAATCCCTCTCTCCCAAGGAAATGGAGGTTCCGAAGACGCTCTTTCTCAAAAAGGGTTTAATGATGGGGGAGTTTTTCTTGATGTTGATGACAGCGCCTTGTCTCACGCAGTTTTTGTGTAACATTAAATTTGATCGATTGGTGGTGCGAATTGACTTGTTCTAAATAAATTGCTGTGTTGTGGGGCGAATCAAATTTTTCCCTGATTATTTGATTTGATTGTCTGATTGTTTGATTGTTTGAGGGATGATACGAATCAAATGATTGTTTGATTGTTTGCATACGATTCAAACGTAGTCCAATTTGGGGGATGATTCGCCATATTTATTGTGCTAGATAGCTACGTCTAGCGATTAGAAAACACCGACAGGAAGTTTTAATTCAGTAGTGAATATCAAGAGTGTATTGAAACAAATGAAATACTTTAACGCAAGTCGTGTCATGACTAAATGACTTGAGAACAGAAACCTTTTTATCAAGAAAAATGGAAAAAGTTAGTAGAACAGCTCCAACGTATGAACAACAGATCTGGTTAAAACTAGAAGCAGGAAAATTTACACTCGCAGACATCAAGAAAAATAAAGGAGGGAAATTTAAGCATCACCAAATATGGAAAGTTGAACAGAATTAAATAAGGAATTATATACTGCAAATCGAGAATGGTTGGTGTGTGTGTGTGTTTGTGTGTGTGTGTACCACAGAGTACCTAGATATGAATTGTTTGTAATGGATGTCAGATATCTGTGATCAACAGCAAAAGTTCTCGATAAAGCATTTTTTTGCTTGAAAGGCTTCTTTTTCTCTTATTCATGACCTTTTAAAGCCAATATGTAGGTTGATTTGTTTGTAAATGTTTTTTTCTAACAGAAAATAGTCGCTCAGGTTTAAAGCTGTTGATTTTTTAAAAAAGGATTATTTCGATTAGAGATTAGTTTGTGAAATTCGTCAACTTTTTTGACGAAACTGAACAAATAACTCTGCGGGGAAGTTGAACAGAATCCTGGGTATTTTATTGGCTCAAATTGATTGAGAGTATATATGAGACACCAAAATAGCATAATAGCAGAATTTTGCTGTTAAATTGTAGCATACAGACAAGTATCAAGACTTTTAATTTTCCACCCGGAAAATGATTTGTTGAAAATTATTTTAGTTACAGAAATTGGAACTTCGAATTTTTCAATTTGTTTGTTTTAATAATATTTTTGAGCAGAAACGTCGGCCAATATAACCTCTTTGGTAAAAATCGGAGTGTTATGTAGCTGAAAAACAAATTTAAATGCAAATGTTGGGAAAAACCTGCAATTGATTATCTTCCTACTTGATACGCAATGAATAGAAACCGAAGAATCAATAAAAATAACATGTCTTACTAAATGATTTAGTGGTCTCCACGAATTGATAGCTGAAGCATATAATCCATTTTGCAGTTCACAAAATGAGTTTCCGTTTTTTGACTTTAAAACTGATCTATTATGTCGAAACAGTCAGAGAGATATTTCAAAGATCTCGCTTCTTCGGCGTTACAATTTTTAGATACGGATACAAGTATATGCTTCTATAGCAACAACAACTCATTGACTGGTCACCATTTCATGAGGAAAAAACCAACAAAGAGATTTTGATTCCTTTTTTTAAATTAACAAATTTATTTTTTTTGATAACAAATTCTCTGATACGGAAGTGATAGTTAAAACTTGATTTTTAAAAGGAAACAAAAACAATTGTGAAGGAAAATTTCGTAAGGATACGGCTCCTACAAACTGGCGGAGTATTTACCGAAAATACCAAGGTGATAAAATTTTCAGAGAAAAGCCAAAAAACCCTGTTCAAAATTGGTTGATTATTTTGCTGAAAAGTTTTCGAAAGCGATGTTAGAAAGCGAATAAATACAGATGTTAGATAAATTATGTGATGAAAATCATTAATTTTCAACGGTTTCGAATTGAAGGAGAGAGTCGCTACAATGGTATCAAGCAAAAACCAAATTTAAGTAAACAAGAAAACAAGAGTAGCGCAACAAAAGTACTAATGAATTTTTGGAAATATCGAAGCTCCATTACAAACATGGAACTTCACTCAGATAAAAATTGTTATACAAAGAGCAGTTGCAGCATGATGTAGATTGCATTAACTTACTGAACCTTAGACAATTTGCAAAGAAATTGTTGACCTTTACAGGGAAACGGTGTTTTCAAAGGTGAAATTAAGTAATGTGTATATGGGTACCTCCGCAACATAGAGCCGCGATACGGTACCCATATACACATTACTCTATTTCCCTTTGTTTTTTCCACTATATTTCCATTTTTCCACACAAATAAAAATCTATCATTTTTTTAACTAAATTTTCTAAATTTGCTATTATTAAATGTAAAACCTAAATTCACCATTACTATCTCTAATATCTTTATCATCAAATGGATCAATAGCTATTTTATATTGTTCTTTAGTTTCTACATGATGTTTATTACTATCAACAGTATAATTAGTTACATATTTAGTTTTACCTTCATATATAGCATTAGTATAATCTTCAATTGTAATCTGTTTTTTAATAGTAGCTTTAGTTATACCTTTTAACTTTTTCTCTTCTTCTCTTTTAACAGTATTGTAACAATATGCTTTAGCTTTAAGGAAACATGCTTCTATAATAGTATCATTGGGTAATTCATCTTTCATCTTACTTAACTCATTATTACGTAAAATATCTTTTATCTTATCCATTTCCTTTTCTATAGTACTATCTAATGGAATATTTATGATTATAAATATACTATCTGTATCTGTGTAATGATAACTACAATCTAACTTTTTCTCAAAGTAATCAAATATAGATTTATACATGAATAGTTTAGCTTTTTCTAATATAACAAATCCAATATAATTAAACTTATCTAATTTAACATTACCTCTCGTTTTATGTACGGCTACTAAATCATCATCGAACTCTACAGAATATTTGAAACCAATATTTTCTACAAATCTAATATATCTATCTACATCATTAACTAACTCTACATCTTGTCTATTATATACATTCTCTATTGTTTTTCCATAGAAGGCATTATTCATTAACTTAAAGAATACATCCCCAAATTTATCACACTTCGCTTTAGCTTCTTTTCTTTTCTGAATATTGAACTCAATATATGGCTTTAACCACTCACTCTTACTATACTCTAACTTTTGCTTAATTGTAGTATCTTCCAACTTCAAACCACTAGCTAAATACCAATCTAACATCTCACAATCAATTACATAATCGTTTTTATCCGTTAACTTCAACATTAACTTCTCATTGGGTTTATATCCTTTCTTTTTATTTTCATTTTGATAGTCTGTAAACTGATTAAAGTTAGCTTTTGTCTTTTCAGGAAAGAATGGATATTTCTTTGTTTTCTGTTTCAACTCATCATTATACTTTATATCAATGGAATAGATATATCCAGTATTAGAGCTAGATCTAGTATATACTGAATCTGCTAAGCCAGTTTCTGGATCGAGAGTGTCACATACTTTGATCTCGCCAGTAGGTAAAGCTTGAACCATAGCAGAAGCATACAATGAGTTGAAGTCTAAATACTTTAAATAATTCTCTTTCCCTGTATACTCAGGATCTATTTCTTTATTTTTATATTTTACATGACAATCACCTAATACTGAAGCTAACCCACCTCTAATACCATGTTGTATTGTATCATAAATATTAACTGTATTTTCTTTATAATATTTAAGTCTAACATAAGTATATTTCAACCCACACAACCAGGTTAACCCAGGAGTAGAATATGTGTAACATGGATCTATTTCATAATATTCTAAACACATAGCTCTAAATTTCTCAAATACATCAACTGATAATAATACATCTGTTTTCAGATATAACATCATATAATCCTTTATTGTCTCACATCCAGTATTATTCCAACAATCTATTGCTTGCTTATTTTCTTTATCTGTAATACCACTTTGTTTCAACTTAGAATAGAATGCTTCCTTAGGTGGTAATGTTGTTTCATATAGTTTATCTATTCTATCAAACCATTCATATGGGAATATACCTTTACGTCTTTCTAAGGCACATTTATTTAATGATATACATTTTTCATTACTCAATGTTTTAATTATAGCATCTAAGCTAAGTGGATGGAAGAACCTAAACAAATCTAACGCTATAGCATAACCCATATCAATACTAATATAAATCTCATCAGTTTTAGTTAATACTTTAAGTCTAATTGGACTCTGTCCATGGTGTTTCTCACCCATCTTCTTTGCTAGTTTAGTTATAAATAGATGATTATCATAATTAGAAGAATTGAATGCATAAATTGGTACGAATGTATTCTTAGCTTGGAGGTTACATTTATTGTGAGCATATCCTCTAAATTTACCATTCAGATGATCATGATCTCTAACGACGTCTTCACACAATTTCTCATTACAATAGTAACATCTACTATATAACGGAGTAATACTATCTTCTTTCAATGGAATATTTATACTAAATGTATCTTTAAATAATTTATTATAAGGATCTACTATATCCACAAACCAATCAACTACTTTATCGCCACAGTTACATTCATACTTATCTTCTAATATATCAGGATAGTCACTTTTTATATATAAACCACAAGCAATAGGAATGTGTTTACCATCTTTTATATTACATTCAAAATCATAATACAAAGCAAATGGTACTCTGTTTTTATAATGGAACTTATCAAACTTTAGGCAATCATCTTTATGGAATTTTCTTCTTCCTACATGTTTCTGTGTATTACATAATTCTAAATGTTTATTTAATGCATCTTCTGTTCTAAATGATACACAACATTTTACAAAATGGATAACATATATGCTTAGATGATTTTCTTAATAAGAATGATACATCTTTACATAGGAAGTAATGATTATCCCAGTGTAATATATTACATCATTTAGGATCATTATGATTAATTAATACAGGATTAATAGTTTTATTTTTATTTAGATTAAACACATTGAATAATTTTTTATCTTTATTTAATTCTTGTATTTTCTTTAAGTGATAATAATCATATGGGGGTGTAACTCCTATTGGTAATTTTTTCTCATTAATATATTCAGGTTCATTATAATGACTAACTCTACTGGGATTATGTGGCGCAGAATGTAGATAAGCAATTAGACACCATAGCAAACACTTATTATCAGTGATATGTATATTAAGTATATATCTAGATGTGAATGGTAACTCAGTATCACATCCACCACTTGGATAAAACCTATGAACATACATTGTCCTTTTAACAAATCGTTGCATGCTCCATCCAGATTGATTCATTTCTTGTTCCTGCATTCTTGTCTCAAGTGCCCCATTCAATAAATCCAAGTCATGTGCACCATTATATTGCCTAGTCATTAACCTAAAGGTGAATTCGTTTTCTTCTAACTTATCATCTGTAGGTTTTGTATACTTAACTACATCAAAGGTGTTAAACCTAATATGGGGATGTATGTTATGCAATGACTCCAGTATATTCAAGAATTTAGGATCTTCATAATTACTACTAGTTATTATTATTTGATTATGCTTCTTGTTATGATCTAATCCTAACTCATTAACTTTACCTCGCCACTTCCCATCAACAAGTTTTTTCTGTTTAACATTTTCTTTATGTTCTTCTGATTCATTGTGTTCATTTTTATTGTTATATCTATTATTACATATATTGCAATATCCTTCAGTTATATTCTTATCTATATCCTTATCCTTATCCTTATCCTTTCCCTCTACATTCTCTAGATGCATCTTTGTTTTTAAATGTTGGTCAACACTATATTGACTCAGACTTGTCTTACATATCACACAATCAAACTTACTTCCATTCCTTACTATTTCCCCAGTAACCAATCTTACATTATTCCTATGTTTTAATGTTGCTACATGTTTATTATAGGCAGTATTATTGTCAAGATACATATCACAACAATCACAAAACTTTATTCCTTCCAATTTTTGTTCTATATTCTGATTAGTAACTTTTATTCCATCCTCATTAGCACTCTCAATAAATTTGTTTCTATTATACATTCATTCATTCTTTTTATGTTTAAGTGATTGAATGTGTCTGCTATAATTCTTTCGAGTTATCTCTTCATCACGTTCTTCACATCTAATATTATTTGTTTTAGGCTTTTGGACATAGACAAAATCATCAGATGAAACTGAGTCTAAATCTGAGTCCTTATCCTTATCAGAATCTACATCTTTATCCTTATCAGAACCTAGATCCTTATCCTTATCAGAACCTAAATTCTTATCTAAATCTGGATAATATTTTGCTTCAACCATTAGCAATGACTCACGCATATCTTCTCGTTGTTTTAATTTAGTAACTTGTTTATCATGCGATTATTTTATTTATTTTTATTTATTTATTTTTTTATTTATTTTTACTCTTCATTTATTTGATTAAACCTTCTGATTGATTCTAAAGATTTTTCTAATTCTACCTTTGTCTTTCCTTATCTACTGGTTTGATTTCTTCCCTTGGTTTGTTTTTATTTTTAAACATTTGGACTGCCATAGTAGTAGAACTAGATGGAGCTTGTCCATGAGATTGAGCTTGCTCACTTTGAGCCTTTGCTCACTTTGATTGGACTTGACCTCTTCCAGTTAGAATGTTCCCGTTGTTTTCCTGCACATTCATTTTTAAATGCCAAATTTTGAAATAATTTTATTTATATACCTTTTCAATACTATAAAAATGATTAGTACCAAATGCGATAAATGGAAAAATAAAGGTTGGTGTTGGAGTTGTGATGAATGTCAAAGTAAACCATTATCATGTTTTGTATGTGATAAAATTATAACATATAGAGAAAGATATAATCATATGAGTAAGCATTATAATGATCCAGATCAATATCTAACATGTCATAAGTGTAAAGTAAATAAACATATCTCTCACTATAGATTCAAACATTACACTTGTAGGATATGCTTATATCTCAATAGATATAGATTTGGTCACACTAAAGAAAGATTTAAAGAACATGCAAAGAAATATAATATCCATGTAGCTGGTTCCCAGATCAGCGAAGCTGGTTCCCAAATCAAAGTTTAATCCTATTAAAATGTTACTTGCGTTCCCGTTATTTATTATATTGGTATTTATTATTGTAATTGTTTATTGGAATTATGATAAATATTCTGATTTAAGGAAGAGATTCAAAGGATATAGGAATATTGTACCAGAACCATTTGAAATTAAAAAACATAACTTTATTATTTATGGTCCATCTAATTCTGGTAAAACAACTTTTATAAAAGATTATTGTGGTTTGTATGAGACTGTTAATTTATTCTGTATTGATGGTAGTGAGTGGAAAGGATATAATGTATTTGGTGTTGATGATTTAAATTGATTAGATAATTTGGAGAGTTTTGCTAATAGTCTTATTATTTTTGATGATATGGGAGAAAACATTAGATTACCAGCTATAGACTCATTGTATTCTAAAGGTAGACATCACAGTTTAATATAATATGTGTCGGTCATACTGTAACAGATTTAAATACTAAGGCAAGAGATAACACCCCAGCTATATATATTACTTTAAATAGTTCACAACAATTCTTTGAAAGAGTACAAGAGAAGTTTAAAATTGATTCTAATCTATATAGATTTAAACATTATAACTATGGTGTAATAAATTATAATACTATTAGTGACTATTATATTGTATTAGATAAAGATAAAAATGTTGTATATGATTCTAGGACAGGTGATCTTGATATTGAGAAGTATGTTGATTATACAGAGTTTAAGCAAAAGGAATATAAAATACTAAGTAGTTATTTAACAGATAGAATGATAGAACCAACACATATTAAACCAAAAGAGTTAGAGTTCTATTTTGAAGAATATTTAGAGTTTAAGGGAATACATAAATCAAATAATTTATAAAAAATATATACAAATATAAAAAATGTACTTAGTGAGATACATAGTGGCTATTATGCTATTGCTGGTATGGTTACTATGGTAGGATTTGGTTATTATTACTTTCAAATCGTGGTATTAATAGTGATAATAATTTTAATGGTATAGATATAATGAATATAGATAAAGCAAAAATTAAATTGAAAAATGGTAAGAATATGACAATAGGTTATGGTTTGATTGATAAAAGCAATTATAATCTCAATCATCCATTCATTATAGTATTTGTGTTAGCTAGTTGCCTTGTAAGTATTTATGCAACTCATGATCATATTAATTCTTTATCTAAAAATGAGAATAATATGTAGAGAATGTAATAATGAAAATGATACTAGTAGTGGTTATCCAGAACATGAACTAATGGATCATTATAATATTTTTCATAAAAATTTAATGGTAAGATGCACGAAATGTATGCAAAGAATATATAGTGGTTATCATTTTAAGGATAGATGTATAGATAATTGTACAGGCCTTATATCATCAGTACATAGTTATATTGACTATATCAATATTTATGACAATGATAGTAATGATGATATTGATATCAAAAAGATGATAAAGAAGATAAAAATTATGATTTAAATAATGTTTTAAATGAACTGAAAGATATTATTAAAGAAGATTTAAAAGAATATATTATGACCAATTTAAAACAAGAGATCATTAATGAATTAAAACTAGAGATTAAAAATGAAATAAAAAAGAAGTTAAAAATGAAATAGAAGAAGGTGCTATAAATAATTTAAAGACTGATGTTAATATTAAGAATCCATCTAAAGAAATTAAATCAACTAGGACTTGTTGTTTTAGCAAAATTGAAAAGAATAAAGATTGTTTTTATAAGACTGGAGGTTTATGTAAAGAGTGTTCCTCTGAAAAGATTCAATGTCAATTGTGTAACATTTTTCTAAATAGGTCTTCCCTTAGAAAACATATGAAGAGACCACATATAAATTAGAAAGATAATTTTTAATGAAAAATTAATTATTACCTATATATTAATGAGATAATTCTCTCAATTTTACTTTTTAGTTTGTTAATTACAAAATTACACAGAATAACACAGAATAACAAGGATAACTAGAATTATGGATTAAATTAGAATCTTCGTAATTCTGCACTCGTGCAGAATTACTAAGATTCTAATTTAATCCATAGTTCTAGTTATCCTTGTTATACATCTATCCTTAAAATGATAACCACTATATATTCTTTGCATACATTTCGTGCATCTTACCAATAAATTTTTATGAAAAATATTATAATGATCCATTAGTTCATGTTCTGGATAACCACTACTAGTATCATTTTCATTATTACATTCTCTACATATTATTCTCATTTTTAGATAAAGAATTAATATGATTATGAGTTGCATAAAAACTTACAAGGCAACTAGCTAACACAAATACTATATTGAACGCATGATTGAGATTATAATTGCTTTTATCAATCAAACCATAACCTATTGTCATATTCTTACCATTTTTCAATTTAATTTTTGCTTTATCTATATTCATTATATCTATACCATTAAAATTATTATCATTATTAATACCACGTTTTTGAAAGTAAGAATAACCAAATCCTACCATAGTAACCATACCAGCAATAGCATAATAGCCACTATGTATCTCACTAAGTACTTTTTTTATATTTGTATATACTTTATATAAATTAATTGATTTATGTATTCCCTTAAACTCTAAATATTCTTCAAAATAGAACATTAACTCTTTTGGTTTAATATGTGTTGGTTCTATCATTCTATCTGTTAATTAACTACTTAGTATTTTATATTCTTTTTTCTTAAACTCTGTATAATCAACATACTTCTCAATATCAAGATCACCTATCCTAGAATCATATACAACATTTTTATCTTTATCTAATACAATATAATAGTCACTAATAGTATTATAATTTATTACACCATAGTTATAATGTTTAAATCTATGTAGATTAGAATCAATTTTAAACTTCTCTTGTACTCTTTCAAAGAATTGTTGTGAACTATTTAAAGTAATATATAGAGCTGGGGTGTTATCTCTTGCTTTAGTATTTAAATCTGTTACAGTATGACCTACAAATATTATATTAATATTGTGATATCTACCTTTAGAAAACAATGAGTCTATAGCTGGTAATCTAAAGTTTTCTCCCATATCATCAAATATAATAAGACTATTAGCAAAACTATCCAAATTATCTAATAAATTTAAATCATCAACACCATATACATTATATCCTTTCCACTCACTACCATCAATACAGAATACATTAACAGTCTCATACAAACCACAATAATCTTTTATAAAAGTTGTTTTACCAGAATTAGATGGACCATAAATAATAAAGTTATGTTTTTTAATTTCAAATGGTTCTGGAACAATATTCCTATATACTTTGAATCTCTTCCTTAAATCAGAATATTTATCATAATTCCAATAAACAATTACAATAATAAATACCAATATAATAAATAACGGGAACGCAAGTAACATTTTAATAGGATTAAACTTTGATTTGGGAACCAGCTTCGCTGATCTGGGAACCAGCTTCTTGGATATTATATTTCTTTGAATGTTCTTTAAATCTTTCTTTAGTGTGACCAAATCTATATCTATTGAGATATAAGCATATCCTACAAGTGTAATGTTTGAATCTATAGTGAGAGATATGTTTATTTACTTTACACTTATGACATGTTAGATATTGATCTGGATCATTATAATGCTTACTCATATGATTATATCTTTCTCTATATGTTATAATTTTATCACATACAAAACATGATAAAGGTTTACTTTGGCATTCATCACAACTCCAACACCAAGCTTTATTTTTCCATTTATCGCATTTGGTACTAATAATTTTTATAGTATTGAAAAGGTATATAAATAAAATTATTTCAAAGTTTGGCATATAAAAATGAATGTGCAGGAAAACAACGGGAACATTCTAACTGGAAGAGGTCAAGTCCAATCTCAAAGTGAGCAAGCTCAATCTCATGGACAAGCTTCATCTAGTTCTACTAGTATGGCGGTCCAAATGTTTAAAAATAAAAACAAGCCAAGGGAAGAAATCAAACCAGTAGATAAGGAAAGACAAAAGGTAGAATTAGAAAAATCTTTAGAATCAATCAGAAGGTTTAATCAAATAAATGAAGAAATAAAAGAGTCGCATGATAAACAGGTTACTTAATTAAAACAACGAGAAGAAGATATGCGTGAGTCATTGCGAATGGTTGAAGCAAAATATTATCCAGATTTAGATAAGAATTTAGGTTCTGATAAGGATAAGTATTTAGGTTCTGATAAGGATAAAGATGTAGATTCTGATAAGGATAAGGACTCAGATTTAGACTCAGTTTCATCTGATGATTTTGTCTATGTCCAAAGACCTAAAACAAATAAGATTAGTTGTGAAGAATGTGATGAAGAGATAACTCGAAAGATTTATAGCAGACACATTCAATCACTTAAACATAAAAAAAATGAGCGAATGTATAGTAGAAATAAAATTATTGAGAGTGCTAATGAGGATGGAATAAAAGTTACTAATGAGGATATAGAACAAAAATTGGATGAGCAGTATATAGAAAAAAAAAAGTTTTGTGATTGTTGTGATATGTATCTTGATAATAATACTGCCTATAATAAACATGTAGCAACGTTAGAACATAGGAATAATGTAAGATTGGTTACTGGGGAAATAGTAAGGAATGGAAGTAAGTTTGATTGTGTGATATGTAAGACAAGTCTGAGTCAATATAGTGTTGACCAACATTTAAAAACAAAGATGCATCTAGATAATGTAGAGGGAAAGGATAAGGATAAGGATAAGGATATAGATAAGAATATAAATGAAGGATATTGCAATATATGGAATAATAAATATAACAATAAAAATGAACACAATGAATCAGAAGAACATAAAGAAAATGTTAAACAGAAAAAACTTGTTGATGGGAAGTGGCGAGGTAAAGTTAATGAGTTAGGATTAGATCATAACAAGAAGCATAATCAAATAATAATAACTAGTAGTAATTATGAAGATCCTAAATTCTTGAATATACTGGAGTCATTGCATAACATACATCCACATATTAAGTTTAACACCTTTGATGTAGTTAAGTATACAAAACCTACAGATGATAAGTTAGAAGAAAACGAATTCACCTTTAGGTTAATGACTAGGCAATATAATGGTGCACATGACTTGGATTTATTGAATGGGGAACTTGAGACAAGAATGCAGGAACAAGAAATGAATCAATCTGGATGGAACATGCAACGATTTGTTAATAGGACAATTTATGTTCATAGGTTTTATCCAAGTGGTGGATGTGATACTGAGTTACCATTCACATCTAGATATATACTTAATATACATATCACTGATAATAAATGTTTGCTATGGTGTCTAATTGCTTATCTACATTCTGCGCCACATAATCCCAGTAGAGTTAGTCATTATAATGAACCTGAATATATTAATGAGAAAAAATTACCAATAGGAGTTACACCCCCATATGATTATTATCACTTAAAGAAAATAAAAGAATTAAATAAAGATAAAAAATTATTCAATGTGTTTAATCTAAATAAAAATAAAACTATTAATCCTGTATTAATTAATCATAATGATCCTAAATGATGTAATATATTACACTGGGATAATCATTACCTCCTATGTAAAGATGTATCATTCTTATTAAGAAAATCACCTAAGCATATATGTTATCCATGTCTAAAATGTTGTGTATCATTTAGAACAGAAGATGCATTAAATAAACATTTAGAATTATGTAATACACAGAAACATGTAGGAAGAAGAAAATTCCATAAAGATGATTGCCTAAAGTTTGATAAGTTCCATTATAAAAACAGAGTACCATTTGCTACGTATTATGATTTTGAATGTATTATAAAAGATGGTAAACACATTCCTATTGCTTGTGGTTTATATATAAAAAGTGACTATCCTGATATATTAGAAGATAAGTATGAATGTAACTGTGGGGATAAAGTAGTTGATTGGTTTGTGGATATAGTAGATCCTTATAACAAATTATTTAAAGGTATATTTAGTCTAAATATTCCATTGAAAGAAGATAGTATTACTCCGTTATATAGTAGATGTTACTATTGTAATGAGAAATTGGGCGAAGACGTCGTTAGAGATCATGATCATCTGAATGGTAAATTTAGAGGATTTGCTCACAATAAATGTAACCTCCAAGCTAAGAAAACATTCGTACCAATTTATGCATTTAATTCTTCTAATTATGATAATCATCTATTTATAACTCAACTAGCAAAGAAGATGGGTGAGAAACACCATGGACAGAGTCCCATTAGACTTAAAGTATTAACTAAAACTGATGAGAATTATATTAGTATTGATATGGGTTATGCTAAAGCGTTAGATATGTTTAGGTTCTTCCATCCACTTAGCTTAGATGCTATAAGTAAAACATTGAGTAATGAAGAATGTATAACATTAAATAAATGTGGCTTAGAAAGACGTAAAGGTATATTCCCACATGAATGGTTTGATAGTATAGATAAACTATATGAAACAACATTACCACCTAAGGAAGCATTCTATTTCAAGTTGAAACAAAGTGGTATTACAGATAAAGAATATAAGCAAGCAATAGATTGTTGGAAAAATACTGGATGTGAGACAATAAAGGATTATGTGATGTTATATCTTAAAACAGATGTATTATTATCAGTTGATGTATTTGAGAAATTTAGAGCTATGTGTTTAGAATATTATGAAATAGATCCATGTAACACATATTCTACTCCTGGGTTAACCTGGTTGTGTGGGTTGAAATATACTAATGTTAGACTTAAATATTATAAAGAAAATACAGTTAATATTTATGATACAATACAACATGGTATTAGAGGTGGGTTAGCTTCAGTATTAAGTGATTGTCATGTAAAATATAAAAATAAAGAAATAGATCCTGAGTATACAGGGAAAGAGAATTATTTAAAGTATTTAGACTTCAACTCATTGTATGCTTCTGCTATGGTTCAAGCTTTACCTACTGGCGAGATCAAAGTTTGTGACACTCTCGATCCAGAAACTGGCTTAGCAGATACAGTATATACTAGATCTAGCTCTAATACTGGATATATCTATACCATTGATATAAAGTATAATGATGAGTTGAAACAGAAAACAAAGAAATATCCATTCTTTCCTGAAAAGACAAAAGCTAACATTATTCAGTTTACAGACTATCAAAATGAAAATAAAGAGAAAGGATATAAAACCAATGAGATGTTAATGTTGAAGTTAACGGATAAAAACGATTATGTAATTGATGGTGAGATGTTAGATTGGTATTTAGCTAGTGGTTTGAAGTTGGAAGATATTACAATTAAGCAAAAGTTAGAGTATAGTAAGAGTGAGTGGTTAAAGCCTTATATTGGGTTTAATATTCAGAAAAGAAAAGAAGCTAAAACTAAGTGTGATAAATTTGGGGATGTATTCTTTAAGTTAATGAATAATGCCTTCTATGGAAAAACAATAGAGAATGTATATAATAGACAAGATGTAGAGTTAGTTAATGATGTAGATAGATATATTAAATTTGTAGAAAATATTGGTTTCAAATATTCTGTAGAGTTTGATGATGATTTAGTAGCCGTACATAAAACGAGAGGTAATGTTAAATTAGATAAGTTTAATTATATTGGTTTTGTTATATTAGAAAAAGCTAAACTATCCATGTATAAATCGATATATGATTACTTTGAGAAAGAGTTAGAGTGTAGTTATCATTACACAGATACAGATAGTATATTTATGAACATAAATATTCCATTAGATAGTACTATAGAAAAGGAAATGGATAAGATAAAAGATATTTTACATAATAATGAGTGAAGTAAGATGAAAGATGAATTACCCAATGATACTTTTATAGAAGCATGATTCTTTAAAGCTAAAGCACATTGTTACAATAATGTTAAAAGAGCAGATGAGAAAAGTTAAAAGGTATAACTAAAGCTACTATTAAAAAACAGATTACAATTGAAGATTATACTAATGCTATATATGAAGGTAAAACTAAATATGTAACTAATTATACTATTGTTAGTAATAAACATCATGTAGAAACTAAAGAACAATATAAAATAGCTATTGATCCATTTGATGATAAAGGTATTAGAGATAGTAATGGTGAATTTAGGTTTTACAATTAATAATAGCAAATTTATTAAATTTAGTCAAAAAAATGATAGATTTTTATATGTGTGGAAAAATGGAAATATAGTGGAAAAAACAAAGGGAAATAGAGTAATGTGTATATGGGTACCGTATCGCGGCTCTTTTCATGAGGAAAAAGCCAACGAAGAGATTTTGATTTTTTTTAAATTAACAAATATATTTTTTTGATAACAAATTCTCTGATACGGAAGTGATAGTTAAAACTTGATTTTTAAAAGGAAACAAAAAAAATTGTGAAGGAAAAATTCGTAAGAATACGGCTCCTACAAACTGGCGAAGTATTTACCGAATATACCAATGTGATAAAATTTTCAGAGAAAAGCCAAAAAACCCTGTTCAAATTTGTTGATTATTTTGCTGAAAAGTTTTTGAAAACGATCAGAATAAATACAAATGTTAGATAAATTATGTGATGAAAATCATTGATTTTCAACGGTTTCTATTGGAAGGAGAGAGTCGCTACAATGGTATCATGCAAAAACCAAAATTAAGTAAACAAGAAAACAAGAGCAGCGCAACAAAAGTACTAATGAATTTTTTGAAATATCGAAGCTCCATTACAAACATGGAACTTCACTCAGATAAAAATTGTTATACAAAGAGCAGTTGCAGCATGATGTAGATTGCATTAACTTACTGAACCTTAGACAATTTGCAAAGAAATTGTTGACCTTTACAGGGAAACGGTGTTTTCAAAGGTGAAATTATCCTTTTTTTACAAGGAAGGGAAATGTGATATAAGTAGTCTCAAGTTTTGACGACAAAAATTATATATAAAAGTATTATCAATTCGTATAGAGTTAAGTTTTAAGTTTTTGGGTTTCAACAACAGAGGTGTTTCTTTCATTACCAAATTTCAATCTGCTGAATTTGTTAATTATTTAAAGAGCAGTTGGACATTTATATGCCGCTTTCTGTTTTGTTTTTTTTTTCGAAAAATCGGTTTTATTTTATTTTATTTTCTTTTATTTTCTTTCCACCGAGGCAGTTAGATTCCCTCGGTCTTTTAATTTAAATGTTGTTGTTAGTCATTAATCTATATCTTTGACCCACTTGTTTTTTCAAACAATCAGAAATCGTAAAACTAATTATTCAGTTCTGAGTTCGAAACGGCATCATGCGAAATATTGTCATTAATTAAATATTCAAAAAACTACGTAAAATGGTAATAAGCGCGCACTTGCATTAATTGCAAAATTTTTAGATGGCATATGTTCATCCAGAATTAGCAAAAATTTCAAAATTTGCTCTTTGGAAAAAGTACTCTGAGCAAGGTTTGAATCAGTAGTCAATAATTGACCTATTCAAGCATTGTTTTACTGTTAGTCACGTGATTTACAAGTCAAATTAGCCTCCTAAATTGGCTGTAGGTAACAACGTTGACAGAATGCAAACGGTTTTCCATCGCATCATTTCTTAAGTTCACATTTGATGAAATGGGAAAGTTTCTAAACATAAAGAATTATAGTGATTCATTTTAATACAGATCCCATCGCAAACCATTTGTAAAGAAACTGATTCAATACTAAAATTTATTTCATAATATGTGCATACGCGGTAATTTTTGACCCGGCGATAGTAGAGCAAGTTGGTCGTGAAATTGAAAATCAATTCACGCATGATATTCTTATACTAATTTTAGGTACGGTTCGGTTACTAATTAGGCGCTTTGGTTAATTAAGCAATAAATGTTGCCACGTCTTTCCGTTCTGCGTGGCAACATTTTGCATCTAGACGCGTTCTGTTTATTAATTAGCTAGGCTTCAATTAGCTTCATGTGATGCATTTTTACCGAAAAAACGGTTTTTTGAATCTTGTCACTTGACATCTTGAGCTTGATAACTTACAATTTTGCATTATTGTCTTTTTTTAATACAGCAACTAAGTAGTCTAAAATGGTGAATAATTCCAAAATATCTGATCAGAAGTTAAGTTTGTCGTTAAAGGTATTTCACAGAACTTTTAATCCTTTTTGAAGTGAAGAGATACTGAAGTGAAGCAAAGTGTGCGGTAGGTATGACTAAGACACTTTATAAATATTGATTACTCGAATTAGCGATTATGCTGCAATAAAGTAAAATCTAACTACGGAGGTTCTGTGGAAAGCGCTTCCACAAAAACTATTTTTGCGGCGGAAAGTAGAGTCCACTTTTCAACTTCCAGTGACTGAAATTTCCATATACTGCACTACCTTTGTAAGAACACTTTATGCGAACAATGTTTTAAGATAGGAAAAGTAAAATCTTGTGACAAAAAGTGAGTAGGGTTACTCAACAATTTGGTACCGATTGACGCTCGTATTGAATAATCAATATGCAGAGGATTGTATAGTTTCATTCGTAGGAGGCAGGTACTCTCCAAAACCTGAATGAAATGAATTTAACAAAAATTTTAAGGAAATTATGCTCTCTTAAACAATATATTAAAGCCTTGTTTGCTTGAGTTCCTCAACCCCCAGTCAAAAAATAATGGATAATTTATAAAAATTTATAAATTAGTTTATAAACATTTGCGAAAAAGATGCATCATTTTTATAATTAATTACAAATTTTTCGCAATTTTTGCATTATTTTATAAATTATTTATAAATCTTTGGATTATTTCTATAAATTATTTGTAAATAATTGGATTACTTTAAAAACTATTTGTAAACTTTTGGATTAGTTTATAAAACATTTGTAAGATTTTGGATTAATTTATAAATTCGAACAAAAATTTTTGTCCCGCTAAAAAAAACACTCTGCGCTAAACTCAGCTCCAAAAAAAATACTGATTGCAAGAAAACTAAAATTAAAAATGAAAGGAAGAATTTCAAATACAAAATTGAAATGAAAACCAAGAATCAAAAGCACACAATTTCGGGTATCAAGTAACAAGCACACCTAGGCAAAAAACCTATACTTTTTTTGAAAAAAAAAATGCAAAAAAAGTGCTCCAAAATTAAATATCCCGCCCAGTCAAGATTTTTCTGGTTAAACAAAAACAAGCTAAGTAGTTGAAATACCCACCCTATTGAGATTGGAGCACTTTTTTGCATTCCTTTTTAATTAAACAATGAAATATGCATCTTTTTGAAATATTTAACGTCGAAATAAAGAACAAAAACATCAAAGCAGATAACTGTAACTATATTGTAATAGTAATTGCAAAAAAAACGAAAAATCATTTGTGAAAGCACACAATTTCGGGTATCAAGTAACCAGCACACCTAGGCAAAAAAACCTTGATTTAAAAAAAAAATGCAAAAAAAGTGCTCCAAAATTAAATATCGCGCCCAGTCAAGATTTTTATGGTTAAACGAAAACAAGCTAAGTAGTTGAAATGCCCACCCTATTGAGATTGGAGCACTTTTTTGCATTCCTTTTATAATTAAACAATGAAATATGCATCTTTTTGAAATATTTAACATCGAAATAAAGAACAAAAACATCAAAGCAGATAACTGTAACTATATTGTAATAGTAATTGCAAAAAAAAACGAAAATTCATTTGTGAAAGCACACAATTTCGGGTATCATGTAACAAGCACACTTAGGCAAAAAAAACCTTGATTTTAAAAAAAAATGCAAAAAAAGTGCTCCAAAATTAAATATCGCGCCCAGTCAAGAATTTTATGGTTAAACGAAAACAAGCTAAGTAGTTAAAATGCCCATGCTATTGAGATTGGAGCACTTTTTTGCATTTTTTTAAATTAAATATTGAAATATGCATTTTTTTGAATTATTTAACATGTTGATCAGTAGGATTAGCATGATCAGTAGGATCAGCATAATCAGTAGGATCAGCATGATCAGTAGGATCAGCATGATCAGTAGGATCGGCATAATCAGTAGGATCAGCATGATCAGTATGATCAGCATGATCAGTAGGATCAGCATGATCATTATGATCAGTATTTTAAGAAATTTGTAAATATTTATAAAATATGCATTATTTTAAAAATTTTTAAGATTTTTTGAATGGCTTCAGATAATGTGAAATGCAAAAAGCCTTTGCGTGAGTTAAAGAAAACTTTTGAAAATCGTTTGATAAAATATTTATAAATTTTTATAAATTTTGAATTATAATCTACCAATTTATAAATCTTTATAAATTATCCATTATTTTCAAAAAATTTATAAATATTTATAAATTATCCATTATTTTTCGACTGGGCAGACATTCAAAGTAAAAAAAAAATGCACAACGCTGTTAAGATGTGCACAGATATAAGATCTTCTGCTCATAGAAAGGAAGCCAAAAGAGAGTGTCATTTCTGGTTTCCATTTTCTCTAAGAACGGTTTTATCACGAAAATTTGTTTTGCGACAATGCTCACTTAAGGTACATATGTTTTTTGAAAATTTTCCTGGATTGAATATGCAGTAAATTGTGGACGAACAAATTCAGACATATTGATCTAGAATTAAAATAGCATAAAGACAATTTTCGAATAAACCTGCTCCCTTGGATATGAGGTCCCAACGTTTCAGAAATTTTTTTGCGTTTTTTAGACTTTGTCTTGTCCATATTTCTCCCGTAGTGCTAGTTATGACCACCTATTAGATTTTTTGTTTTTAAGATAGCACGTAAGTTTGTAAAAAAGCACGCGTAATTGCGTAATTGAGGGTCAAAACACAGCTATTTGCACTGTGGTGGAGTTTGAGAAAGAAAATAAAAGATTTTTGGAACTGATTCGTTTTCCGCGGTGAACAGAGGTTTTGTTTTCATTAACATATGTGAACAAGACAAAATTTTATTCACTGATAATGGTTTTTTCCTAATATGAGGTGAGATTAGCTATCACAACTGAGTGACACCCGGATGGCTTCGATTCCACCGCTATAAATCGGGGATAAAAGCCCCGGTTGAGGTTTTGTCGAAAAAAAATGAAAGAACAGCGGAGAAAAGCGGTGAAAAAACAAATTTCACCGCATTGCGAGGTTCTTAGCGGTGAATTTTTTATTTTCACCGCTAAACCGGTGAAAAAAAAAATACACCGCTACCAACGCGACGTAATGAAAATACAAATTTCACCCCTAAAGACCGCAAATCTTCAACGCAAAATAATTTACTGTAATTTTTAGCAGTAAATTGACGTGAGATGTGCGGTTTTTAGCATTGAATTTTTTTCTCACCACTTGCACCGATAAAAACATAATATTTTTGTCTAGAGAAAGTACTCCAAAAATACTCTATCTTCTATTGAAAAACCCTATCTTCGAAAAACGTTATTCGATTAAATCCAACTAAAAACGAATGAAAATGTATTTTTTGTAAGAGAAGCTGCATCAAAATTTTATGAGTTTGAATTCATTTTTGTTTTTATCTCATTTGGTGCAGAGGTTGTAACGAAATACCTTTGTGTGAATTGTATACGTTGTGTTTAGATTAAAATCAATGAATACTATTTGTACAGATTTCAACAAATTTTTGGCGAAACTGAAAGAAATTTTCTAAAAATAGGGAAAAATGTGAACAATAACAACGAAAATTAACCAAATGAGCATAAAACTTTAAAACTCTATGATCCCGGGGAAAAACAAAAAATCAAAAATATCTCCTTAGGTATATATTCTAGGCTGAATGGGCTTTTTAATGATACCTCGCGCAACCCACTGCGATGAATATATCAATCGGTCAAGAACAAAATAATTGTTTGAGCAAATATTTCCTCCCCCACTAAAGTGGGTCAGAACAAAAATGGAAAGTTAAGAGTAGTATACGGTAACCATAAACAGAAAACCGTTTTAAAAAAAACACGACTACAACTGCAGCTTTTTGCGCAACTCAGTGAAATTTGTTGTAAATGCGGTGAAACTTTTTTAACGCTTTCAAGGCCGTCTCCTCAAATATTACAAAGTTTCATTCAAAATTTGCCGCGATGGAAACTTGTGCTCACTTAGCGGTCAAAAATGTTTGCGGTTTGTGGTGTTTAGCAGTGTATTTTTTCATCACTCTCAACGCATTCAACAATGTTCTTACATCTTATATGCTGTTTTTTTTGGTGGTAGAAATATTTGGTAAATTTAGCGATGAAAAGTTGTAAGATTTGCAATTCTTAGCTGTGAATTGTTTTTTTTCACCGCTTTCAACGCCTTCACCGCTGTTGTTACATCTTTTTGCAACATTTTCTGCGGTGAAAATATTTGGTAAATATAGCGGTCAATTTTTGTAAGATTTGCGATTCTTAGCGGATAATTTTTTTCACCGCATTCAACGCTAAGGATATCAACTCTTTCTTCTTTTCATCGTATTCACTGTAAATCTTAAAGTTTTTTAGCGATTTTTAGCGTTGACACCATAGGGGAGTGGACAATAGACACCTCGGAATTCCTGTTTTATTGCAATTTATTCCACAACAATTCTAAATGAACTGACGTTTTATGATCAAAATTGCAATGTTGACATAATTTGGTGCAATAATAAGCGCCTGTGATTCTATAGATCTTATTTTGGAGACCCTTCGAGGAAATACTTAAAATTTATTTCAAACATTTTTTTGCATCGGACTAATTTAATCTAGGAATTTTTCATCGTTAAATGAAAAGTTTCTTCTGTAATACCACCATTATATTGTGAATTTTTACCGTTGTTTCACTGTTTCAATTTTCCCCACCTTACCACCATTCTCGCCAATTCTTACCCGGAACACTCTGGCCCGAGTAAAATTATATATTACATAGGATTAGTTGGCCGCAAGCTACATTCTACCGGAGGTCGGGGACAGTTCCGAAGATTTTGAGGATAACATGGGGGTTGCTGTACCTGTGCACTGCCATTGAATGTCCAGTGTATGTCAATTGTATGTGAGGTGATGACCCGCAGTGATGGATTCTCAACCACAAATGAAGGGAAGGTCGACTCACTTGTGTACAAAGGCATCTGCGCTATTGCGCCATTGTAGAATGAACTGAAAAACAAAACATTGCTGTTTCTTTTCTCCGTGAGCACTTTTTTCAGTAATATCCATATATGAACAAACTAATGCTTCCTTTTGCATTAATCTACCGAAAGTGGGTGGGGGATCAATATACCGTTTTATTAAACTGGGACAAAAGTGAAATTGCGTTTCCCTGTCACGTTTAAATTTTTACGAGTAAACACAGCTGAATCTCAATCCCGGGTAGGATTTCTAAAATCTTTAAGACTCCAGCACAGGTGAAAAGTAGTTAAGCAGTTTTTCCAGATTGAAGAGACAAAGCGCATCAAATGGCGCCAAAAATATGACGTGAAGTATAGTCGAATGAGACTCCGGGGGGGGGGGGGGGTATAAGAGACAAGGACTAATAATTGTGTTTGAGAAAAACTACAATAAATCGCAAAACTATCATTCTTTTATATGTTGTTTTTCTTTTTTAAAATTTTATTTTTAAGCCACTAACTTTGAGGTCACTCATTCAAATGTTAATGAGGCTACTCACTTTAGTTCAAAGTTGTATTTGACCCCGGGAATCATGTGCCCAATCGAAGTGAAGGTCCTTGTCTGTGCATTAGGGTAGTGGCTGATCAAATCTGCCGCGATCAAACCCGTTTGAGAGGGGTGGTCCACATTCGTAATGTCCAATTGTTGCCCAGTTATGACGAACGATGAGAAGTCACCCTGTTCAGCCGCGGACCATTGAACTGAGATGGAGTTGTCGTTCGTTTGGGTTTCGTTCACCCACAATCGGATGCTTTGGTCAATGGGTTTGCTCCCACTTCCTCTGACAAAATATTTTGGAGAGAAGTGTCGCCAGCCAGTTGTCAATGGCGTTGATTGATCATCTGGAATTTAAAAAAAATGGGTAAACATTGACAAAATTTTTATATTTTTTAAATATTTTTTTTCAAAAATTTTCCAAAATTTTTGGTAAATGGTTGTCATAAGCTGATTGGAACCCTGCAGATCTTTTGAAGAACCATTGCTGGTAAAAAGCTCAGTTTTCATCTTACTTCAAAACAGTTTTATTTTGTTTATCACCAGCTTTTCAGTACTGCTCGAGAACATTTGAAAAGTAAATATCAGCTTCAGTTCCTGAAAAAAAGATAACTGACGGATAATTTGATTTTTCCTTTGCAGTTTAATTTCACGTATCTACCACAATCACTGAGTTCACAGAAACTGAATATACGATGAAACTGCTGACAATCATTTTCATGAAAATGATGTCTTATAGTGAAGTCAGTCTTATAAAATACCATGAGCAATGTGCTGGTCATTGTAAAATGACCATGTATTTTCTATGGTTCAGCACTGATTTACTCTGTTATCAACCCCCGAGATTGAGAAAAGCTCCCATAAGAAGAACAATTTGAGAAAAGCTCGAAAACAAAAGCTAATCTTGCAAAATATTTCAAGAATATTAGAATATTACATTTATTTCTTGCAAAATGCTCTTTCTATCACTTAGTTAGAAGAAAAATGTCTCTATCTGAGAGAAAGAAAGGCCCACCAAAAAGCGGAAAAAGTCCAATTCTCAGAAAAAAATTCATTTGGAATCATTAATAATCGTTTTTGAAAAAACAAGCATCACAAAGAAGCATCTTGCGATGCTCCTATTTCGTATGGCCTCGCATAAGTTGTCTTTAATTTAAGCCAAGGAAAAGTCTAACAGTATGTTTAAAAAAATTTAGCAAAAGAACGCGCTAGAGACTTCCGCTTTTTGAGCCATTATTCATACCCATAGGACTTAAGATCGAACCAACTTGCTTTGCTATTTTTTTGATCTGACCAAAAAGGGGATGAAAATTTTCTGAAGACAAGACGTTGTTTCAAAGATATTCTCTAATAGCTAGTTTTTCTTAAAAAAGTAGACAAAATTGAAAAATTTATTGGAACCATTAAAAAACTCCAATTCTGTTGGTGGAGTCTATGCAGGCGTAATTGAGGTGAAAATGAAAATGAAGTTGGGACTTTGAGCCAAAACGTTTTTTAACTTAAATGCCTACTAAATTTTCTAACAGATCAACGAGTCCTCATATAACCCGTTCTCTCAGTTCTTTCGTTTTACTCAACGGTTTGTTCCACAAGCCAAGTACATTTAAAAAACCGCTGAGTTTCCTGTCACAGTATCAAGCTCGATTTATGCATTATTTACACAACCTTATATTTTGCGATCATCAAGGTGAATGTAACAAAGGAGATGATAAATTTGGTAATAAATTTGGGTATCACAAAAAAAACAGAGAAAAGATGAGCCGACATTAAACAATATAGCGTTTTCTAATTTGTTAATTATTCCATCGTGACATCATCTGATAATTCGATGATTATCCGTCCATTACAATTCATATATTTTTTGTTGAACTCTTGTGTTTGTAACTGTTCCATAAGATAGCGATGAAGAAATTTGTTAGTATTCGATGAACACTACAAAAGTCTAAAACAATATCTACTTTCGGATACAATTGTTTTTTTTGGCCACTTTAACTATATGAGAGATATGGAAATTATCATTTCCGTGGTTGTTATCGTCATATTATCGCCAAATGATACAATGCAAAAAATAGTCCTTGAATAAATTTGAGAGAGCGTTGGCAACTTTGTGAAAGTGAACTGTCGTCGCGATGGCAGCAGTTGCATAACTTACACAACATTGCAATTAATTAGACTATGTTTTATGTCATTCTTTTCTCGCAAATCCTCATATAGCAATAGTGGCCAGAAAAGAGTGGAAGAAAAATATAGTCTTATCCCAATGCAAATTTCGCTACTCGTTCAGGTTTTGTAGTAATAAATCGGCGCCGGCAATTTATTTCATCGGTACGTTATGCAACTGTTGTAATCGCAACGAGAGTATATATTAAGCATTACCACACGGCTGGTACCACCCTTCTTGAATCAATTATTCGACAACTCGGCTTTGCCTCGGTTTTAACTTCTAGATGGCGATGACAACCGTGTGGTAATATTATTTACCTTGCGTAGTATTAAGCAATCTGAAATCGGTCAAGATCAGTCGGCACACTTTTCCCAACGCATGATGGTTGAAAGTTTTGCACCAGTCATGTCTCTTGCACACAGACCGCACATTTGCTCTGTAGCATCATTGCATATTTTTGGAACATATTTATTGAGTATTTTGCTTTTAGGCAGCTAAAATCTATCGAAGTTTGAAGAAAAGCCAGTCTTATAAAATACCATGAGCAAAGTACTAGTCATTGTAAAATGACCATGTATTTTCTATGGTTCAGCACTGAATAACTCTCTTATCAACCCCCGAGATTGAGAAAAGCTCCCACAAGACAAAGAGTTTGAGAAAAGATCCCAAAAGAAGAAGAGTTTGAGAAAAGCCCACAAAAGAAGAAGAGTTTGAGAAAAGCTCAAAACAAAAATTAATCTTGCAAAATATTTCAAGAATATCATAATGTTAAATTTTTTTCTTATAAAATGCTCCTTCTATCTTTTAATTAGAAGAAAAATGGCTCTAATGCAGATAAAGAAAGGCCCACCAAAAAGCGGAAAAAGTCCCATTCTGCGTCTTATCTCAGAAAAAAATTCATTTGGAATCAATAAAATTCGCTTTTGAAAAAAGAAGCATCACAAAGAAGCATCTTGCGACGCACCGATTCTGTATGGCCTCGCATAAGTTGTCTTTAATTTAAGCCAAGGAAAAGTCAAACAGTAAGTTTTAAAAAATTTAGCAACAGAACGCGCTAGAGACTTCCGCTTTTTGAGCCATTTTTCATACCCATAGGACTTAAGATCGAACCAACTCGTTGTGCTATTTTTTGATGCGACCAAAAAGGGGATGAAATTTGTTCAGAAGAAAAAACGTCGTTTCATAAATATTCTCAAATAGCGAGTTTTTCGAAAAAATAGACAAAGATTGAAAAATTTGTTGGAACCAATAGAAAACTCCAATTCTGCTGGGGGAGTCTATGCAGGCCTAATTGAGGTGAAAATGAAGAAGAAGTTGGGATTTTGAGCCAAAACGTTTTTTAACTTAAATGCCTACTATATTTTCTAACAGATCAACGAGTCTTAGTTTTGTTAAATTAGTCACCTCATATAACCCGTTCTCTCAGTTCTTTCTTGTTACTCAACGGTTTGTTCCACAAGCCAAGTACATTAAAAAACGGCTGAGCTTCCTGTCACAGTATCAAGCTCGATTTATGCATTATTTACACTGCCTTATCTTTCGCAATCAACAAGCTCGAATGTAACAAGGATGATGATAAATTTGGTAATAAATTTGGGTATCACAAAACACAGAGAAAAAATGAGCAGACATTAAACAATATAGCGTTTTCTTTTTCGTTAAATATTCCATCGTGACATTATTTGATAATTCGATTATCGGTCCACTACAATTCATATATTTTTTTTAACTTAACTTTATATTGAACTCTTGTCGTTGTAACTGTTCCATAAGATAGCGATGAAGAAACTTGTTAGTATTCGATGAACACTACAAAAATCTGAAACAATATCTACTTTCGGATACAATCGTCTTTTTGGCCACTGTAACTATATGGGAGATATGGAAATTACCATTACCGCAGTTGTTATCGTCATATTATCGCCAAATTGTCAAACGCAAAAAATAGTCGTTGAATAAATTCGAGAGAGCGATGGGAACTTCGTGACAATGAACTGTCGTCGCGATGGCAGCAGTTGCATAACTTACACACCACACTGCAATTGATTAGTCTATGTTTTATGTCATTCTTTTCTCGCAACTCTTCATATGGCAACTGTGGCGAGAAAAGAGTGGAAGAAAAATTTTGTCTTGTCCCAACGCAAAATTCGCTACTCTTTCAGGTTTTTGTAGTAATAATTCGGCGCTGGCACTTTATTTCATCGGTAAGTTATGCAACTGTCGTAATCGCAACGAGTGTTGATAGCAAATATTACCACACTGTTGTTACCACCCTCTCGAATCGATTATTCGCCTCGGTTTTCGATAACTTCTAGATGGCGATGACAACCGTGTGGTAATATTATTTACCTTGCGTAGTATTGAGCAGTCTGAAATCGGTCATGATCAGCTGGCACACTTTTCCCAAAGCATGGTGGTTGAAAGTTTTGCACCAGTCATGTCTCTTGCACACCAGACCGCACATTTGCTCTGTAGCAACCATATCACCCTGGAACAGCTGGCCCTTCTGGAATTCAACCAACTCCCTTTTGTTCACCTGTAGCTCGTCAGTATCAAAGTGAAGGAAATAGTCTGCTGATACTGCTGTTGTTGAATCAAAACTGAAATAAGATGTTTCTGATGAGCGCAGTTAATACACAGGAGGCGGCGGGTGAAATATGAAACATGTGTTCCACGCAGAAATGAAAATGACTTAATCAGCCTATTGCTGCTCCGCTGCGATTACGCAGAAACAATATTATTATTGTATAATTTTCTAGGAGAGAATTTAGTTATCACGTACCGATTATTTTAAATACATTGCGCAATTTGCATATGGCAATAAAAATAAAGAATTAATTTATGTTAGTAAGCAAAGTACATCAACCGGACTACAGGGAGATCACTATTAGTGCAACGACCCGTTGTCAAGTGTCTCAAACAGATCTTTGTTGTAATAAAGACACCAAACTACGAGAATCTCAATATGGCCATTCATTTGTCAGCAGATTCAATAGCTCTGTTCCGAAGTTATGTTCCCCTTTCCCTCGCAAAACACAAGGTAACCACATTCAATTGGCAAAAAATCCAAAATGTTCTCTTTTTTTTGTGGCTATACTGTTGAGAGTTGGAACGTACCTGATGAACATCAAAATAAACAATAATAAACACTTGCGGGAAATTGATGTAAACGTCAGCATCTCAATTTTTTTATTTGGTACGCAAACTAAATGCTAAGTCCAGCAAAACGAAACTACCATCGAAATCTAATTCAGGTATTGTGTTATGAGATTATCGGGACGTGTAAAAAATTTAAGCATATCCGTTCCAACTAGAAGCGCAGGTGAATAAAACAATAAAAAACCAAGAGACCCATTTTTCGCCGACAGCCTTTAAATGGTGAATTTGTCAGTCAAAGTATTCAGTGAATATCAAAATTTTCCCATGACTCTCAAACTTTCTGTAGTCTATTGATACTAAAATTTGCTTCTTTTGTTTCATTTTGCAAGATCAGTAAAAAATGTTTGCATAAACAGTCCGCCTAAAAGTTATTGCAATGTTAATGAAGGGATGTCGTTTCTTTTTAATTATTAATGATCATATAAGAACCAGTGCGATTATAAGCATTTTTGGTATATTTTTTAAACCAAGCCTTTTATTTAATAATAACCAATTTTGGAATCTGCTCTCAAATTCACCACCACAGGAAACGGTAAATTTTTGAAAATTGAGTCGAATTACTTGAGGAATTTTTTTGACGGTTCTCATTTTGTGCACACTATATCAATTGCATAATATTGATTGAATACCATTGCTATTTTGGTTTGGATAGTGTCAGAGAGCACTAAAATAGTATTCTGAAAAAAATTAATAATTGGGCAATAACTTCATTTTAAAAAGCAAAATTAGTTTCGAGGCTTGAAAAATCAACTAAACAGCCAATATGAGAAAAAAAAATCTGTATTATACTTATATCAGAGCGGAATACGTACAATAAAAAAACAACAATAAGTAACGACAATAAATACAACAAAAGACGACTACCCTACCCAAGCCGACACACTATAAAAGCCTCCAAAGAGTCAAAAGATAACACCGTAAAAACTCTGGAGTCCTCACGTCACTGAGTGCTGATGTACAGATGTTTTTGCACGAATCAACCCTCTGTCAATGAAATCAATAACAACTACACAAAATCTTGCAGTGAAGCTGTTGTCGGTTAATGGGAACGCAGAGACAAATCTTGTAATCGAATAGTTAAATTAGAAATAATGGTTGACAACTGTGGCGATTAACACAAAATTCAGTCCGTATTTATTACCCCAAATTACCGCACTTTTGCATTTATGGTGATCACCTTTAATTTATAACTTCCTTAATTTCTTTTGACATCCGATCTTAACTAGCTATTTACTCTGATAATTTATTTCTCTAAAAGATCAAGGGTCATCATATAACCTATAACAATATGAACAGTTGGGGACAAATCTAGTATAAATAGCACGTGTTAGCTCCTTGTTGCATTCACTCATTTCATAAATAACCAAGATGTAAATCAGCACGTGGATGAGGTACGTATATCTTTCAATACTTTAAACAATTAATATTATACTTTCAACACTCCTCCTATCATGTTAAGTGTTTGTTCCGAGAAGAACATCACAAAAAGTAATACTTTGGTCCTCCCCAATGCTTTTGTAAGTGTGTGTGCCGGCATGCGATCGGTAGGTAAGTAGATTAGCTCTAATAGTCGACTTTGGACTAAATTCCGAACGAAGTGCACTTTTAATGAAAAGTGCTTTGTCTTTCCCTGATTAATCGAATATTTACTTAGAGCAATACAAGCTTGGTTGTCTACAAAGACGTTTACTGGCTGCTGGATTTCTAAAAATAATTTTCGTAATAGGTTAACTAAATGTACTGCTTTTTTACTTGCCTCTACTACGGCGTTAAGCTCAGCCTCAGCTGTTGAAGTAGATACACACTTTCGTAACTTGCTAGCCCAACTGACTGCACCTGAACTATTATTAAGTTTAAAACAAAAACCACTTGTAATTTTTCTATTGTCTATGTTGCCTGCCCAATCTGAGTCTGAAAATCCTGTTAACTCCAGTTTCTAACTTTTTCTTAAAACCATCTCTGATTTTGTACCTTTTAGGTAACGTAAACACCCTTTTGCCGCATTCCAACGTCGCCTTCCAGGATTTTCAACAAACGAACTCAATAAATTGGCTGCGTGCACAATATCTGGTCTACTTGTTAATGCCAAATAGTTCAAACATCCCACTATACCCCTATAATCACATGACTGCTTTTCTCTATGCTCAGTGCTGCCTATGGTGAATCTAATTTTGATAGCTTCAGGCTAACATCTAAAGGTGTTTCCAGTGTCTTTGATTCGCTCATGTTTAACTTCTCCTGTAATTTTTCTACATATGCTTCTTGGCTTAGCATAATTTCGTTTTGTGTTCGCTCAATTTTTATATTTAAGAACCAGCTAAGATCTCCATATCTGCTAATTTGAAATTGCTCACTAACTTTATTTTTAAAGTTTTCACAAAAGTCTTCCTGCAATCCTAATATCACCATATCATCAACCAAAAGACACACTAATCCCTCTATACCATTTTCTCCTTTCTTTATGAAAAGACACTCATCTTGAATAGCCGGCGTGAAACCTAATTGGTTGAGAAAAGTTTTGATTGTTAAGTACTAATTTCTACCGGACTGTTTCAATCCATATAAACTTTTCCTCAGCTTACAAATTAATGGATTTCCTTGCTTGTCAAACTTTTCAAACCCTTCGGGCTGTTGCATAAAGAGTTCTTCTTCTATGTCAGCGTTTAAGTAAGCTTTTTTGATATCCATTTGTTTTAACTTGGTCTTTTTATATACTGCGTAGCTTATCAGTACTCAAACTGTTGAGAGGCGTGTTGTTGGTGAGTAGGTTTCGTTGTAATCCCGACCTGGAACTTGGCTAAATCCTTTTGCTACGAATCTTGCCTTATACCTTGTTATCTCCCCACTAGGACCAAACTTAAGAGCAAAGTACCAGCGGCTACCAATGGGTTTATTTCCTTTGTTCTCTACCAGTTCCCAAACTTTATTTTCCACTAATGAGTTGTATCCCAACTTCATTGCCTCGTACCAGTTATTATCCTTAATTGCTTCATCAATAGACTTAGGTAGCAATTCGTGGTTAACAATTTCACCAAGGAAAGCTACCGGGTTTAAATCTCTATCACCATCTGAATGATGCTTGTTGACTATCTCCTCCTTCTGTTCTTTGACTTCAATAAACATTTCGTTTTCGTTGAAGGTTACATTGCGAGATTTTCTAACCTTAAAGACCCCTTTGTCATCTGGAATACCTACCAGATAAGTCTACTATTGTCTGAAGTCCCTAAGATTATTCCTTTTTGAGAAGTTCTATCAATCTTACCACGAAAATTGTTTTCAACATGAACGAAAGCTGAACAACCAAACACTTTGATTGATTCTAAGTTAGGTTTCTTCTTGTACATTGCCTCAAAAGGTGTCTTCTGAATACCTGAACGGAAACAAAAATTTTTAATCTCACTTGCCATTTTAAGTGCATATGGTCAATAATCTTTTTCTATACCTGACTGCTCTAAAAGACATCTAGCCATTGGGGTGATTGTCCCCCAATTCCTCTCAACCTTTCCGTTTTCTTGTGGTGTATACGGTGCCGAGAACTCAAGCCTAACGCCTTTTCGTCTACATAATTGTTTTATGTCATTTGACACATATTCCCCTGCACCGTCACAAACTAAGGTTCCTGGTTGTCCTATGTCTGCAAAGAACTGTTCAACTTTTTCAAATGCCTCGTCCCTTGTCCTCAAAAAATATAGTTCCTGATATATGCTAAAACTATCCACGAACCCTATTGCATACCTATGACCATCAACCGCTTCCGGTTGGATGGGCCCTAATATGTCGGTATGAACAATTTCTAAGACTTCATTTGCTCTTGTTCCTGAGTCTCTTGGTACTGGAAGTTTCTTTGATTTATTTAGCTGACAAACTTCACAGTTTGCTAAATCATGCTCGTTTACTTTTAGCCCCACTGCGTGATCTTTTAATTTGTGTATGTGCTAAACTTTGTTATGACCCAAACGCTTATGCCACAAACTAAGAGGATCTCCATTTGCTAAGTTGCACTGCTCGCCGTAATCAATGTTGTGCCAGATAAATAAACTATCTCTTTCCTCGAAAGGGAAGACTGTTCCGTTCTTAGTTCGTATTTCTAAAGTCCCACCAAAGACGACCTCATTGCCTGTTTCCCTAAGTTTTGACACTGATATCAGATTCCTTTTGTTGTTGGGAACAAGCAACGCATTATTTAATCTTATTTTTCGCGCTAAACCATTAGAATCCAAAACCCTAATCTCAACTGTTCCTTTCCCACTAATTGAACTTTTACTGCTGTTTGCATTAGTGATGGTACCAGAATACTCCTTGTCTATATCTATGAATAAACTTTCATCTTTAATCATATGACTGGTAGCACCTGAGTCTAAAACTAGCTCAATTGCAAGGCTGTTTTCCGACGTTTGAAAGAAGGAAAAGATCTCTTCTTCTTCTTCTTCTTCTTCTTCTTCTTCTTCTTCTTCTTCTTCTTCTTCTAAATTCTGCTCCTCAACTAAATTTTGCGTGCCCCTCTGGTTGGTTCTCTTGCTTTGACTTACAAACTTTTTCTCATGTTTCTGTTGTTTTCTACAAAATTTAGCTATATGTCCGTGCTCACCACACTTCATTTGAGAAGCTTTGGTTTGTTCAGGAATCGTTTTCTTAAACCTACATTCTTTTGCGATATGTCCCATATTCTCGCAGTTGAAACATTTCCGTTCCTTATTAAAGAATACGCTCTCTGTTTTGGTTTTTAAATTTTCATTATCGAAGTTTATCAGGTCTCGTTTTATTTCCTCTAGAGTTTTCTCGTCTTTGCTGTATTTCACGAGTGTTGCGAAATTTTCATATTCCTCCGGCCCTTTTAGAATTATTGAGACAAACATTTTTTCACTAATTCCTTTATTCACTAGTGTTAAGTTGTATTGCATATCATCTGCTCTGGTGAGATAATCTACTATACTCTCACTTGAATTCTTCCTAAGTCTAGTTAATTGCGCTATCAATTTGTGTAGCTGGGGTCTCTCAAAACTTTTGAAGTGTTTACACAGTACATCCCAAGCTCTAGTATCATCACCCTTATGTGGTCTAAGAAAAAGAACTGATGTTTTGTCTAAAGCCTGAAATAACTCGTACCACAATGTCTTTTTTTTCTCTTCTAATTCTTCCCTCCCTTTTTCTATAGCTTGCCTACGTTGCTCTTCCGAAGGCTTCTCCACTAAGAACTTTACCAAGTTTTAAAGAGTGCATACGAGCCTCAAACTCTTCAGCAAAATACAAGAAATCATCCTCACGCCCGCTGAATACCAATCTTTCTAATTTTGAGCTCATTGTTAGGCCTGTCTTACTTTCGTTTAATTTCCGTTCGTCTCAAGTTAACAATTTAGCTTGAATTGTTCCCTACTGAACCAAAGACTTATGATGCCCCAACTATGTCCTTTGTTTTTCTAAGCTAGTACTGCTCTAGGTAAATATTCTTTTGTGAAAAGGGTCGGGCTCTGAAAAAAAAATCTTGTTCGGACTTAGATCAAAACTGCTTTCCTTTCTACGCGTGTTTGAATCTCTTTCCTGTTGGTGGCTGTGTTATAGGGCGACGAAGCGGTGACTCGTTATGTTTGTGTATCCAAAAAATGCTTTTTAGCACCAGGTTAGCACTTGTTGTAATATGTTAGCACTTGTTAGAAAGAAAACACTAAGCAAAAAGAGTTTGGTCGACTAAATTAATCTAGAAGTTGGTGTTCTGTTCGAGTTCTGTAGTATCCTTGACAAAATCGAAAGCAGCACATTGACATTGAGCCAGGGTTTTTCTGCCGCGATTAAGCAGGATGAGGATACCAACACCCTCCGAGGATAATGTACTCGAACCCTAATCCTAGTCCTAATTAAGAAAGGTTTTACCACCAACTTTTTGTGCCTTTCGACCAAACTTGTATCTTACAGAAGCACAGCACACACAATTGAAAATGAAACAGTTGTTTAAGCTGAGCTGTTCTCAGCTATACTAAGCAATCCCTGTTCCCCGACAGCTCTGTTATACAATTGAACCTCCGCGCTCTTTTTGATCCCCCACAACAGCTGCACTCACTCTTGACTTCACAAGCAGAATCCACTGCTTAGCTACACACACTTAGCACTCCACGATTGAAGTCCCCCGACCAGGTACACAAGCTCTCGACTCAACAGATGAAGTCCCCCAACCAGCTTCACAAACTGCTCACTTCTTAAGTGAAGTCCCCCAACCACTTACAAAAGCTTCCAACTCCACAATTGAAGTCCCCCAACCAGTCACACAAGCTTTCAACTCCACAACTGAAGTCCCCCAACCAGTTACACAAGCTTCTTGATCCTGCTTCTTCTGGTCTCACTTGGCCACTTCTTGACTACAAGGCTTGTCTCTCCTTGTCTTCTCTGTCTTCCTCCCCCAGTGATTTCAGCGATCCTCTTATGTAGCAAAGAGGCGCAGCAACAACGTTTTTCTATTTACGATGGGGGTTGATTACTTAACTTAGAAAAGCTCTGGGCCCATAACCTGTCGGTTAATGGGAACGCAGAGACAAATCTTGTAATCGAATAGTTAAATTAGAAATAATGGTTGACAACTGTGGCGATTAACACGAAATTCAGTCCATATTTATACCCCAAATTACCGCACTTTTACATTCATGGTGATCACCTTTAATTTATAACTTCCTTGACTTCTTTTGACATCCGATCTTAACTAGCTATTTACTCTGATAATTTATTTCTCTAAAAGATCAAGGGTCATCATATCACCTATAACAATATGAAAAGTTGGGGTCAAATCTAGTATAAATAGCACGTGTTAGCTCCTTGTTGCATTCACTCATTTCATAAATAACCAAGATGTAAATCAGCACATGGATGAGGTACGTATATCTTTCCATACCTTAAACAATTAACATTATACTTTCAACAGCTGTCAACGTCTAGCAATAAAATCTTTAACATTCATTTCCTCTACCAAAAAACAACTCACATCTTCTGTTTAAATGAAGTTGAGAGTTGTCAAAAAACAGCTCTAATATACGTTGTTGTTAGAGAATCATCAACATTAGCCAAGAAAAAACTGAGGGTAAAAGACGTGAAACCAATAGAACGAAACAGAAAAGCCAACAGAAAAGCCAGAAATTTAGACTTGGTTGACGTGAAACCTGTAGAAACCAGTAGAAAGAAACAGAAAAGCCCACAGAAAAACCATAAAATTTAGACTTGGTTGACGATGAAAGTATTAAACCATTGAATAACTGATAATACAGTTATCAGTATTACCGAAACAGATGTTTATCACGAAGTAATTTCTTTGATAAATGCAAAAAATTGTATAATTTTAGCAAGCAGCAGGACATGATTTTTTGTGTCGGCTTTGGAACAAAACATATTGTCTGCCAACGATCCAAGCGACAAGGACTTTTCGGAAAACAATCAAAATCATTGTAAATGAAAAACAAACGTCAACTACAAGGTATTCATTTTTATAAATTTTAGATAACGATAAAACAACAGAAGCATATTACGGGAAAATTTCAAAAACTTCTTTATTTTAAGAAGTAACTTGTTGTAAAAATAAAGGAAACTCAAGATTTATTCAAACGGAGTCGAGTGAACTTCAAAAGAGACTAACACTGGACGGCTTCCACTTTAGCCCTGGGGGTCGCGATGCAGCCTCCGTCCCGACACAAAAAAATTTGCCTGAAGATAAGAAAAGAAATGAAAACTATTAAGTTTCACATGTCCGCATCTGTCCATTAGAGCCCCAGTAAAAAAAATGGGTAATTCATAAAAATTTATCAATTTATTATAAAAATTTGCAAAAATGATGCCTCATTTTTATGAATATTTATCTTTTTTGCTATTTTTGCTTTAATTTATAAATTATTTGTAAATCTTTGGAATATTTGTGAATCTTTGGATTAATTTATAAATTAGATATAACTTTTTGGACTCTTTTATAAACCATTTATAAAATTTTGATTCAATTTACAAATTCGAGTAAAATTTTTCCTTCACACAAAAAATTGGAACAGATCTCCGCTAAACTAAGCTCTAAAAATTTTACTGATAGCAAGAAAACTAAATTTAGAAAATAAAAAGAAAATAATAGTTTCAAAGGAAAACCAAGACTCAAAAGCACACAATATCGGGTATCAGCAACAACACAAAAATTGGAACAGAAAAAATTGGAACAGATCTCCGCTAAACTAAGCTCTAAAAATTTTACTGATAGCAAGAAAACTAAATTTAGAAAATAAAAAGAAAATAATAGTTTCAAAGGAAAACCAAGACTCAAAAGCACACAATATCGGGTATCAGCAACAACACAAAAATTGGAACAGAAAAAATTGGAACAGATCTCCGCTAAACTAAGCTCTAAAAATTTTACTGATAGCAAGAAAACTAAATTTAGAAAATAAAAAGAAAATAATAGTTTCAAAGGAAAACCAAGACTCAAAAGCACACAATATCGGGTATCAGTAACAACACACAACAATGCAAAAAACCTAAAATAGTTTTTCAAAAAATGCAAAAAAAAATTTGCTCCAAATATAAATATTCCGCCCAGTCAAGATTAACCGGTTAGCGGTTATACAAAACAAATGTAATTTTTGCATTATTTTCCAGAAGTTCAATAATTAAATTTTTATAAATTATCCATTATTTTCCAAAAAACTATATTTACTACTAAATTATCCATTATTTTCCAAAAATTTATAAATATTTATAAAATACTCGCAATTTTTCGACTGGGAAGAAAATAAATGTCTCCGACGGGTTTTGTTTTTAATGTACAAAAATTGCAAAAACTTCGATGTGAAATTTTTTTACGAAGAGGCGAAACAAAACGAGAAATTATGCCTCTATCGAAATCGACCGAACAAGATTTAAATCAAAATATAGCCAAATTCAAAATCTGAAGTCAAAACTAAGGCTGAAGAAACAGGAAACTCAGTGTTTTGGAATGTAATCAAAACCATTTTGTTGATAAACTAACTTCAACTGCAAGGTGGCAATTTTTGGATAAAAGTCAAACAACTGAAACAGATCATGGGAAGTTTTCAAAAACTTGCTCAGCTAAATTAGTGTTCTGTTCAAACAAAAAATGAAACCCAAAAGTTAGCAAATTTTAAAAATTTGGCTACTGTCTGATGGACGCCTTCACAAATAGACCAGGTCTCAAAACAAACAAAAATAATTCTTAAAAAAGCTATCAAAAAATTATACGTTAATATCAAAATTACATGAAAATTTTCCCCCACTAGCCGGTGTCCATTTGAGGAAAATAGTGACTCCGCTTTACTAAATGATGTCTCAAAAATTGCAAATTTTGAGGTTGAAACTTTTCATTTTGTTGATGATATTGCAGTTGAGTTACTGATAATGCTCCACCAAACGAAAACTAAACTGCAAGCCTCGTTTGCTCAACAATGTTCATAAATGAGGTGAAAACTTTCTCAGCAAATAAAAATCGAGAGCATTGAGCACAAGCTACTTAAAAACTCCATAAAAAGAGACCAATTTAGTTCTCAGAAAAGGAATTAAAATAACGAAAACTAAAATTTTAGAACTAACGTTGAGGCTATTTTCAAATCAAAAACATAACTTCCCGTAGTCAGAGCTAGCAGGTTATATTTCAATTCCGGTCATCAGGCAATTGGAAAACTTAACGTGAAACTTACACTGGGAAACTAGCTCCTGGGCCACTCCACTGTTTTGTTTCACATGCCTGCTGACTTGATCAATTACCAGAAATGACTAATAGTTTTCAAAAACTAAAATACCCAGAGCTGAGACTTTTTGCCGCATAATGCAAAATGAAGCCAGATCTGCGCAAGAGCTCTCCAGTCGCCTGCGCGATGAAAGAATCAATTCACAATTCATTCAAAAAGGAAAGAGCTCCTAAAACAAAATGTGAAACCCTTCTTAGCATCATAGTTGATTGACTATCATGTAAGATCTGATAAGATACTTATGAGATCTTATAAGATTGAAATTCGTCCGCGCTATGACTCACCGGGAATTTTTATCGCGGAAAATCTTACAAATTTCATTTAAAAATGTTACATAAGTTCTTATAGGATTATGCGTCGCCTGATTAAAACTTTGTAAGACAATTTATCAGGTCTTACACGATAAAAATTTTTGTCAGGTCTGATAAGATCTTACACGATAAAAGTTCACTTTTGTCAGATCTTACAAGATAAAAATTCTGCCTGACAAAAAATGTTTATCGGATAAACATTTTTTGTCAGGCAGAATTTTTATCGTGTAAGACCTGATAAATTGTCTTACAAAGTTTTAATCAGGCGACGCATAATCCTATAAGAACTTATATAACAATTTTTTATGAAATTTGTAAGATTTTACGCGATAAAAATTCTCAAATGTCTGGGGAACACTATTAACAACAGTTCACGTTTTACTTCATTCCGTAATTTCTTTAACGATATAACTGTATCTATGGTAACGGAAAACACTTTATAACAGGAAAACATGGAAGTGTAAATTTGACTGAAATTAATTTTGGATTTTAATAATCATACATGGCGGATAACGTAGAATGTATTGCAAAGTATTGCTTGTGTATTGCTCTGGGTCAAAATAAACATCAAACCCTCTAGCAGCGAGAATGTCGGATCTCTCCAGACGCAAAGTTGTTCGTCTTTTCCGACACCTCATGCGTCATTTTTGACTCTTCCAGTCACGGTAGGTTTTCACCAACACAAGCGAGAACAATCAGTGGCATCCCGGGTTGGAATCCCAGTGCGTCTCGTCGTTGGGATTCATAGTTATTTCATAGTAACTTCTAGATTAATCGATGAGTCAGTGTAATTTGATAAAACCTAACTTATATGTTGGGATTTATATTGGGATATATTATCGGGATATATTTTTGCCTCCCAACAGAACTTTTTCAAGATTAATGAAGGGCGCTTCATTAAGGCGTTGCCGCAAATTAAAATAAGCTCAATCGAACCAAATTAGGTTTGCGATTTGTTTACAAATACCGCCGAGAAAACTGATTTCAAATGATTTTAGATTATAAATACAGTTATGTAATGGTTAATTCGGGGCCTTCTCGTAAAGGCCAACGCGCACAGGCCTGTACTATTAAACTTTGACTTATCAGCTGTCGGACACCATAATGACTTTTGAGAAGGAAGATCTAACAGCGATCTGCGTCATTCATACTTGGATTCAGACGACAGTATAGTATCAACTGACATGCAGTTATCTGAGAACATTCATCTCGATTCCTTAATGCAGCTTTCTATAAACACTAGCGGCCAACTTTTCGATTCGGATTCTAGCCGCAGTGAAATCGAAGCTATGTTCAATGAAGCTGAACAACGTGCTGCAGCTTTAACCAACAGCCTTAACGCGAAAATTAACCAAGTTTTAAAGGAAGACAACACGGCGCCGTGGGATCCGAATTGTAGACCCTGACCATCATCACAACCTCTCATTAGAGACTTTCTGTTCTCATTATTGGGACTGCATGAGATTGTTGCCATTTGTTGATGCCGAAAGATGTGAGACAAGTTTTCATTAGGATCATAGTTGGGGGGTGGGGGAGGGGAGTTTTAGGTGTGGGTGTGGGGGGAGCAAAATGACATTGGCATCGCTGCATCAATTTAAAAAAATACCAGAAAAAATTAGAGCTTTCCCATAGATGAACTCTCTATGATCAGAGAAAAAGTGGTGTTGAGCCACCGATGAACCATGGATGGAGTTTTTGAAATTTCTATGATCAATCGATGAGATCCACACACGGGTCGAGGTGTCACCGCCATTCAACGCCAAATTCTGTAAGATAAGTGGTGAATGTGAAAAATTTTGTAAGATAAGCGGCGAATCCAGTGAAATTACATAAATCAGGCGGTGAATGCCGTAAAAAAAAACTTTATCGTCTGGTAGCGGTGAAATTGCATAAATTCACCGCTGAATTTAGAGGTGAAATTAACTAAAATAGCTGGTCTGTAAAAGCTATCTGAATGCTTCTTTTCTTGAAACAATTGATATTCTCATCGGAAATTTATTTGTGACAACTGGTGTACATGCGTTCGTTTCGATGAATTTTTTTGCAAAACTACTTTGGACAAACCAACAAAAATGAAGAGAGCCAAATATGTCAAAGAAAAATTTTATGCGAGTTCGAGTAATAGACGTTCTCACAGAGCAATAAAAAACAAAACAGACAGAATGAGGTATAAAGAGGGAGAGAAAGAGAAAGATCGATAGCAGCCGAAATATATAATGAGTCAAAGAGCAAATAGACTTTAAATTACGAAAAATAACCCAAAAGACAGAAAACAAAATAATGTTTAAAGCAGAGAACGAGAACAAAAAAGAACAAGAGCCTTGGAGAAAGCCAACGGGAGCGAAAAGCGAAAAACGAAAATGAACGAAAAAAGGAGAAGGAAAAATCGAAATCGATGCGAGAGGAAAGACAATGCAACAAAAACAGTAAAATCAGGAACCCACCGTAAGAAAAACAATAGGAAACAACAAATTGAATCAAAAACAGACAATTAAAAAAGAAAAGAATTGAGTAAACAACCGAGGAAAGAAAAAGAGGGTGAGAGAGAGAGAGAGAGAAAGGAGCGAGAGAAAAAACGTCTGACAAAACGAAAACGATAGAACGAAATGGAAAATGGGACAGCAAAACGAAAGAGCCCGAACTCATGAGAGAGAGAAAGTACAAGAACAGCAAGATAGTGAGCAAGCGCAAAAAGAAAACATCACAGTTTAAGAGAACACTTGAAGAGAAGAAAAAAAGCAGACGGCACAATAGACAAAAAGAAAGATAGAGAAATAAATTGAAGAGAGGGAGAGATACAACAATTCAAAAGAAAAAACAAATCCTGATTGAGACAATGAATTCCGATTCTCATAAGAAAGACAAATGTGCTAATGAGAACACGATGGATGCGCCCAAGGTTGTGCTGATAAAAAGGAATCGTTGGCAAGCTTTTGCAAAGGTTTTTAAGAAGTCAACAAACACAGAGCTGAGTTAGAGGACTGGCTAATTCCATCAACAAAAGTTTACTCGAAAAAATTAAAGATGCAAACTATATACCTCTCAAGTTCTGTATGCAATAATTCATTAATAACAGCCCTTAATATGAAAAAATCCTCTACTGAGCGCTAAAAAATTTGCATTTATTTCAATAGCTCAGTTTTCTCATGTAATTTTTTGGCACCTCACTTTTAGTTTCTGCATCTGCACCTTTTGGGCTTTTTACAATTCACAATTTTTCTTTGCTGCATTCTTCTCTATTGAAAAACTTTCGTTAAGGGAAACATTGACAAAACGAAATTTCTTCATCCACATTTTAATCCTTGACTTTTGGGTGAGTGACTTTCCTTCACAAATTTTTCAAGACAAACTTTTTCAAATGTTTTTTTTGGTCAGAAAACGTAATTGTCTTGACGAATTTTCGATTACTTAAGTTTTCAATAACAAAAGAAGTTTTTGGTCACAAACCGCTTTCTGAAGAATTTTTTGGCCACAAACCTTTTTCTGAACAAATAATGATTTTTTGACACTATTGTTTTTTTTTTATCAAAACACAGTTTATTGTCTTTTTCTTAAACAAAAAATTTTCTACAACAGGCTTTTTCGCACAGCATTTTTTTGTAGATGACACAACTTCTTAGCAACATTTTGGTTCAATGATCTTTTGGCAACACTTATCATTCAATGAACTTTTTTGTAACATTTTTCGCTCAATGACCTCTTAGAAACATTAATCGGCCAATGACCTTAAAGAACTTTTTTTCGGCCATTAACTCCAATAAGCAACCGCTTAACCGTGCTCCTCGATAGTACTGCTAACTCATGCTGCTCAGTGCTGCCGCCTTATGTGTTCACGCGATTATTATATAGATTCACCGCTCTGAAAAAAGTCTACGAATTATGTAACATAAGCGGTGAATGCGGGAAGATCAGTGGAGATAAGCAGGAAAATAAATAAATTAACCGCCTAACTTAGTGGTGAAATTACATAATTTCAAAGCTCAGAAAAAGTTGTTGAAATTGTATGAGAACAGCAGTGAATGCGGTAAAATTACAAAAATTCACTGATTAATTTAGTTGTGAATTTACAAAAGCTGACCGCTTACAAAAAAGTGTTAAAATTGTGTGAGATCAGCAGTGAATGCGATGAAATTACACAAATTCAAAGTTAACTTTGTGGTGAAATAAAATAAATTCACTCTACTTTGTAAAACATACGCCTTGAACTTTTGTAAGATTAGCGATGAAATTACAAATTTTAGCGGTGAAATATGGTGATTGTTTACCGCTAACTCTAGTGGTGAAATTACATAATTCCATTGCTTAGAAAACGGCTCAAAATGTCTTTTGTTCAACGAAGTTAGGATACATTTATTAAAAGACGCACTGAAAATTTACCCACGAATAATCATACATCTCTTTGAAACATTTTCTAAGCAATGAAATTATGGAATTTCACCACTAGAGTAAGCGGTGAACTTGCAAAAAATCACCACATTTCACCGCTAAAATTTGTAATTTCACCGCTAATCTTACAAAAATTCAACGTGTAAATTTTACAAAGTAGAGTGAATATGATTTAAATTCAAAACAAATATGCTAGTTTTTAGTGAGAAGTGGCGAAGTGGAAGAAGTGGCTGACATGCAGGAGGTAAGAAGTTCGATTCCGTGCAAGGACGATAACTTGTAGTAGGCGGTGAAATGTGGTGACTTTTCGTAAGTTCACCGCTTGCTCTAGCGGTGAACTTACATAATTTCACCGCATTCACCGCAACATTATGTACAAAATTTGAGGTGAAAAAATCAACTGTTCACCGCTTATCTTACATATTTTTCCGATTTTTTTCTCGAGCCGGGCAGGGACTCCAACCCGGATTCTCATTTCGCGTTTCGGACGCAAATCACTCAAATCATGACATGGGAAGTATTGTCTTCGTTTTCGGGTGCAGGCCTCTAAAGTGTATTGCTTGTAGTTACTGTAAAGACTATTTCAGACATGAAAACCTTTTAGAAAGCATTTGTTACTTGTGGCCCTTATATTCTATGTCTTAAGAGCTTGAGAATCAAAAAAGCAAAAATAAATTCAAAGCAAAAAATGTAAGTTCTCGCTAGCAGTAGAGCTGTTAAATTTGTACTCTGACATAGTGCTCTTTCAAATCAATCAGATTTTCAGTCAGAGGACGTTTGAACTCAATTCAATGCCGTAGTTTTGTGTTAATTTTCAACCATTGAGATGTTTATAATCATCACAGTGTTGTAAATCTGCTATTGCCAACGATGCAATAACTTCCATCATTTGTTATCATCGACAGATATCAAAAGGTTTAACTTAAAATTTAAACTGTTCTCTAGTCGTTATTTCACACTTTTTTTTGCAAGTTTAGTTAATCGGCAATTTAATTTTGCCGACACTTTTCTCTTGTGTCCCCAAATTTTTGTCAGACAAAGGGTTCTGAATAGCTGTGCCATCGCATCGTGATCTTTTAGGTGTGTATGCTCTAAATTTCTATAAAATTTTATGTTTATTTTGGGTTATAAAAGGCACAATACTTCCCACCTGTCGATTTGGAAAAACGGTAGAGTTATGAATAATTCAGTCAATCGAGCAATGCATGGATGTAATTGCGCCGTAAAAATCTAATTCCTAATAGAGGTCCGGAAAGGAACGAACTATGAAGAATAAATGATGCCAATCTATTAAACATCTGAGAACAGACACTTCCGTAATTTTTCAAAGCATAGCAAGCCAATGGGCTTATTGTTGCAATCGGAAAAATATAAATTTTAAGTAGAAAAAATATAAAATGAGTAAATTTCCAGAAAATTGCTGCTTGAATATTTATGGTGTGACAAAGGGTGAAAAGGGTTTGTCCTTTTCACCCTTTGTCACACCTTAAATATTCTAGCAGCAATTATATATATATATATATATATATATATATATATATATATATATATATATATATATATATTTATATATATACAAAACAAGGAGGCTCGGTAATGTGCGTACGCACATAATGTTCCGACCCCGCTCATCTACATTCTTAACGTAATTGGCTACCAAATGATGAAGAGATCAAAAACATAGTTATCATTCAATAAACAACCAATGGAATATAATAATGTCACGCTAGAGGGCCGATGACAGTTTTTGATAACAGAGCTACTAAAAATGACCAACAAAAAAAATCAAAAAACAAACATTATTTGCGACCACAACTCGATGTCTACAATAAAAAGAATCATAACAAAATCAAACTCGCGTCAGAGAAAATCTAAACAAAACAGTTTAACCTATACTGCATTAGAAAAAAAATGGGACCGGTTCTCAATGCGACTGGTTAACAGGTCGAAAAAAAGTGAAAAAACAGTAAAGAGGTGCAAAGTTAAAAAATACGTTTCTATTTTTGAAAACAATTAACTTCACAGTTCTTAATGTCATTAGATATCACTGAAATTTTCATTTATAACTCCATAGGAAGCAATTGAGACATACCAAAATCCAATCTTCAATTGCGGAAATTTTTATAGCCAGTGGGACTTACGATTATTGTTATAAACCAAAAAGAAAACTAAAATCCTCTAAAATGTACAAATATAAAAAAGTCTCAAAAACATTTTAGGAAGTCTCGTTGCAAAAGTAGTAAAAAAGCCAAGGAACGAAAATTTGAAGCTAAAATTGTTACAAGGGTTAATTTATAGCTCACTGCACACGGGTTGTGACCTGTGTTTACAAAGAATGAACTACAATTTGACCAAAAAAAACTATTTTAATAAATCACAAAGCTCAAAAACCCAAATTTGTTTTGGAAACAAAAATTTCCAAAAGTCATGACAGATTTAAGATTTCAACAAAAAGCGATGGATTAATTTGCAACACCTCAGGAAGCCTTTTGAGCCTATTAATAATGAGACCATGCCACGACAAAACAAAATAACAAATACATAACAATCACACAAAGAAGCCAAAACTTCAAACAATTTTACGATATCACACTATTCAAGTCACTATACTTAAATAGATGTTGCCCTCAAGAACTGTAAATCATCCTTTCCTCCCCAACCTAACATCAACTAGCCTTCCCTATGAAAGGACAACGCAGACACGACATCAAAAAGAAACCCAATTTTGAACAGTATATAAATCTCAAAAGTTTATTTTGAAAATAAATGGCCGAAGCAATCAGTCACAACAAAGTGCAATAAAAGTGGATGAATTGAGCTTATAATCAGTGATATTGAGTTGCATGGTGACCAAATTGAAAGCAAAAAGAGACAGCTGAAAAAAACGGATTTGAAAAATTTAATTTGAAAGTCATTAAAACAAACAGCTATAAACTGAAATCTTTATCTAGGTGGAGTTATACGTCCTGGGGAAATCATTGAGACCTATCTGTATCATGTATTTGGCGGACAACAACAAAAGGAAAGAGAAACATAGAAAAAAATAACCAAAAATCCACAAAATTTTGCGAGATAACTTGGTCACCGGCCAAAAAGCATAAACTATTCAACAAAAACTTTTAATATATACAGATACTCATTTTTCCAACGATGCTCATTTTTTGTTTTATTTTTTTTTTTCAATTTGATTTGCCAACAATGTGATAATTCGAATGGTCCCCAAAAAATGCAATTATGCTCAAAAGTGAAAATGAAAAAAAAAATTATTTGAAAACGCGTAGTATCAAAACAAAGAAAAAATAAGTTGAATAAAAACCGATTCCAACAAAATTGTATTACTCACACGGAATTGGTATTTGCGTGCTTTTATCGAGGCGGCTGCGCCCGAAATTGAGAGAAAAAAGATAAAATAATGGCAAAGTTCAAAAATTTGCCGATCTTTTCTGAAAACAAATATATTCAAAGTCATTAGAGACATTAGATAACAACTGAAAGAATTCTCTAGGCTCATCTATAACTCCTAAAAATTACTGGCATATTCAAATGGGGACACTAAGTTGTTGGGCTCCAAAAAGTATAACAAATGAAATCAGAACTCAATAGGTCGATAAAATTTTAAAGAAAACGATTGGTCAAAGCCATAAAAACCATGAGCTTAACTCTTAAACCAAATTTTAATTTCGTTTCACATAATTTTAGCAAATGGTTTCTGTCATTATTTGAGCCATGATTTGAGATTTTTGTCAGTAATTTACATAAAAACATCTACATAGCGGATATGCTTTGAAAAAAATGTCGCGCCCCATTTAAATCTAAAATTTTTTATCGTAAGGATCCACGGTGAGATCACGATCAGCCAAAATATTGCTGCGCGTGTAGCAAAACATTCAATTATTCAAATGATTGCGAAATAGATCAATTTTTCAACAAAATTTTCATTTTGTCAAAAAATAAATAATGCTTTTTTTGTAATTATTGAGTTTAAATTTGCAAAAAACTTGCAAAATTATGATCCAGAAGACTCATAAAGTCAGCGGGATTAGAACTAGCTCCTTTCCGAGCTTAAAAAGATTTCGACCCCAGTTTTAAGGTGTCTACTTCCAGCAAATTTGAAGCCAGTGTGCTAAAAAAAGCAATTGTCGTCTTATTTTTCTCGATAAAAGTTTCTTGAAAAATTTTGCATAAATTCTAAATAAATTCTAGCCAAAAAACTCGAATCGAACAACTCAGCAACCCACTTTTATCTTTAGAGATGAAATAAAAAGCAGTACAGCTAACAATTTTTACATTTTTTTAAGCAAAATTGAAAAAAAAATTTGGTCAAAAATACTGAAATGTGAATAAAAACAGCAATTATTCACAAAACTTTAAACCTCAATAACTCCCTGTAAAAAGCGAAAAATGAAAAAATCTTTTTATTTCCTTATTGTACGCTGAACTAATAATAATACGCTGGCTCCCTAATGATACCACTCACAACTCACAATGATGATTGTATCGATCGGTCAAAATTGATTGAACAAAAAAAAACACATTTGAGTATATAGTTCCTCCCTCCCCAGTAAAGTGGGGCTCATATATATATATATATATATATATATATATTCGAGGAAAACTTGGAACAGAATTCGGGAAACAGCGGACAACATTTTGTGCTCTATAAAAGCCGTCTTCCGAAAATATCAGAATATTTTTTTGAAAATTTTCGAAATCTAATGTTAAACAAAATCCGAGAAAAATGTATTTGTGGCGATTTTAACTTGGATTTAAGTCAGATATCATAGATTTCTCATCAAAAGAGTGCAAGAACATGATTAGGTCTTTTAATTTCAAATTGAGGAACACGCAACCCAAAGGGGTGAACAAGTTGACAATCAAATGTATTGATCACTTTTACAATCAATTGGACTTTTAGAGATCATTGGGCTGCGCTAATCGAATTAGATTTTTACATTAATTTCTAGCGAACTGATCATATTTATTGTGGCAGTTTTAAATGTTTTAATTGATAAAAGAAATTACTTAGATTTTCTGCATCTTTTCCAGCATAAATTAGGCAAGATGGTTGAAAAAGATTTTGAATGTACTTGGTATGAGTTACGCTGTTAAATAGGAAATATGGCCAGTTAAATTGCAAACATATATAGATAACGTTGGTTGATGAACTGTTTAAAAAATTTCATCATCAAAGGAGATTGTGCTCACAGAACGCTCATACTCAATCACAATGATGAAAATGAAGTCTGTTTCAAATAATTACGGAGTTTGGTTACACATGTGGGGAACGCTCGCAAACAATACTATGATCAAATGATCCAGCCCAAATTTCTAATGATTTTAAAGATTTTTTGGGATAAGAAAAGAAATTAATAAAGGCAAATGATTTGGAAATATTTCCAAAGCAATAAAGGACAATGATTAGGAAATTGTCCGATAATCGAGGGGAAAAGTTGGCCAACCCAATGTCTAATGAAAACAACAGTGAATCAGGTTTGCTCTTTAGCAACGTCTTCCTGATAATACTGCTGGAATCTTCAACACAATAAAATGTTTTAGATAACAAGAACTCAACTAGTCATGATGGGAACAGTATCGAACTCTTAGTGGTTAAGTTGATCAATAAGAGCATGCAAGACGGTTTTCTCCCGTTTCTCTTGACACTGCTAAAAAAATCCTCTGCCCAAAGATAAAAAAATCTAGACGATCCCACAATTTATCCCCCAATTGGCGTTTTATCATCTCTAATCAACGTGTTGGAAAAAACTTTGAACTCAAGAGTGGTCGATTCTTCCGAAAAACAAAAACTTTATCCAAAGCATTTTTGTTTTCGGTGAAATCGTTCAAGTTAACACGCAAAATTTTCAGCTAGAAAAACGAGGCGGATTTTCAAAATAGACTCTCAAAATGTGGCTTTATTCTGTTTTATTACCTTTCAAAAAACATTTGACACGATTGATCAATCAGTTCTTCAAAAAAAGATATAGGGGTTTAAAGGAAAAATGAAAAATCTAATGGCTTTTTCTTACCTGATAGAAAACAATTTGTAGTAAATTGATCGGCACAGCCAAAAAAATGAAATTTTTTTGGGCGCTCCTCAGAGTACAATTTTGTGTCGGTTGCTCTTTCTGTTTTTTATCAATGATTTGCCCCACATTGTTCCAAACAGAGCAAATATAACTGTTTTTGCAGATGTTACGACTATTTTAACATCAGGTAGAATTCTAGAAATTGAAAAAATATGAAGCTTGGTGTTTGACAAACAAATTTGTGAGTACAAGATAAAATAAAAAATTTGTTGTTTTTTGCAAAAACAGAAAATGTTTTTGCCATAACCGGCACCTAAAATGAGATTTCTTTATATGGAACTAATCTTAGAACGTGAAATTTGAGTAATAAAGACGTTTTTGATATGTTTGATATTGCACGTTTATAAAGATTTTTGAGCGCCTCTTGAAGAGTCGTTTGACTTGTATAGTGTCCCAGGCGGTGAACTCAATTAATTTTCTGTAAAAACTATTTTTTCCCAATTGAATTGGAATCTGAATCTTCTCCTGTGAGGAAAAAATGCAAATAATTTGGTTTGATTTCTTATTTGAATCGACAAATTCATTTTTGATCTTGATTAACAGTGATGTTGATGGAGAATTTGTCAAGAACTTTTGCAAGCTATGACATTATCTGCAAAGAGATCTTCCACTAATCAAGAAATTTTTCTCCAATCGGAAAATTAACTATTTGAAGAACAGCGAGCCGTAAATTTCTTGATCTCATTTGCAAAGAATATGGCAGTTTCAAATGTGTTTATCGAATTGATCTTTTTTCAATCGAACAGCTTCAATTGAAGTGGGAAAAGAAGATGAAGAAAGACAAAGAGAGCAGCGCAATGAGAGACAAATGGTAGACTGCGACAATGAGTTTAAGCAGATCGAACAAAGAGGACTCTTAATGGATTGTACTCCCTGTGACGAGGCATGCTTAAAGTCAAAAGCCTCATCTGCACTTCCCTGGGAAATAAAGTTTGCAGAGCATGTCACCAAAAGGCCAAACGATGTTCGACCCATAAACTGGTGCATGAACTACGCATCACATTCACACGACCCCCAAAAACAACGTTCGATAGGTTCCAGTTCTTCAACGCCATGCAACAGTCATAGGAGCCCCTCGAAACGTTCTACAGTCACCTAAGCGTACTTGTATCCCACCGCAAATTCGAGAACCTGGAAAAAGATCTCTCGAAGGACCTGTTTATCTCCAAATTGCGCAGCTCCAATATCCAAATCCAGTTCCTCTCTGAGGTGGGAATACCACCACAGAAGCTCAACTATTCAATAAAAGAGAAAGAGGTCACGCTAACCAGCATGAAATGTGAAAACAAATTCCATCTGGAATACAGTCTCCTATGTAAGACAAAGCAATCCACGTAGCACCCCACAACAAACAATGATCCAAAAATTATTAGCATAATGGAAATGCTGTAATCTCTTTAGTATGGCACATAAACAGCATAGATGAAAAGGAGCCAACAGAAGAGAACGCTGATGCCGAGGCCGCAACCTACATCACAAAAACTGCAGGAGGACTGGTCAACTTTGATGGCCCATACACATTCCAACTGGAGAAAAAAGATGCAGTCAGCAGAAGCACAAGTGGACAATTTTGGATAGAAACGTCGTCACGACACCTTAACTCAAAGAAGAACTGTGGAGAAGGGATGGACCATTGGAAGACAAACTGGATATCCAAGAAAAACAAACGAAACTCCCTGCAGATTGACTCTGACTTTTGATCGCAGATTTTCTGAAAAGGTTCCAGTAGTGTCAAAATCTAATCTCCTAGCGGAGCCCCTGACTACAGGCTAGCCACACATTCTCAAATCCATCCTTTATCACGTTCAATGAACGAATCTTCGAAGTGACTCAATACAAGAAAGGCTAAACCAACATCCGCTGCCCAACATCAGTCAATTACAAGAAGCTCTAAACATAAACTGATGCGCTTTGCTACAGAAAACCAAAAACGGCAACAAATTCCCATAAAGAACCCACCTTAAGTAGTTGAAAAATCGACATCCCATCACAACACGCCAAACGTAAGCTTCAGAGCAAAAAGCAACCAAATTGCCAACCGATCAATGAAACCAACTAAAAGCCAGCGAACCAAAGGCCACTGTGTCGGACACGGAGACACCAAATCGCTCCTTTATAATCTTCGACACCGAGCAACTTCCATCGGGCTCCATTCAGATGCACAATCTACATCCAGACTCTCCCCGTGATACAGTCATACAATGGTCATTGTCATTTGTAGTGCTAAATCCCCTAATTTCATTTAACCTTAAATTTAGTTCAGTTTAGTCATTTATTATTTTTGTTCAATCTTGATCTGAAGATCAAATCTTCCTTGTTCATGCCTGTTAATTTGTTTACTTTAATATCGTGACTTAATTGTCTGATCAAGCTGTCTGTAAATTTGTTTTGCCGCAAATTTCCTTGTTATGATCAAATCGCTAATCAAATTCTTTAGTTCGTATTTATTCATTCTCTTGAACCTAAATTCAATTTTCAGTTGACAATCTCTTCTTTCGAATTTCGCTGAGCAGATTGCTCAATTCAAAATATCTGATATAATCCTAACTTCGCTAAGCGAAATACAAGTCTAAAAGTTTACATTGTAATCGCGACGCGAATACCACTCAAAACTGAGGCTCAGAAAGATAAGTCTATTAAATACAAATTTAGTATTGGAAACGCTCCGCGAAATCACTAAACATTTCGCGTTAACTAAAATTGCAATTTTGCTCATCAAACACTCTCGACAATAGCAACGAGTTCTGTACGACATAGCGCAGTGAGCTGGCGAATCTCGCAGGACCCCACTTTCAATTGAACTGTTTTGGGAACGAGCTACATCGGACACTCCAAAAAGATGGGAGAAGTGGCGAATCCAAATGAAGCTAGCAATTATTGCAAGAGAGAACATAACGCAGGACAAACTACTTCAACCAAAGCCAGCACATGTACAACTACCGGCAGAGCGGAAATATGAAATGACCATTGATGATGCAACAGAGCAAACAGAACGGGATTGTCAAATCCGCAACAGTCAGTTGAAGCTTCAATGGGAATTGAAATGCCAAAAAATCACAGAGGCAGGTGTCTTGTGTGGCGAAAGACCATGGCCCCTATGCAATCAGAAGTGTGTTTCACTTTTCTACCTCAGTATTAGAACCAAAAGAAGACGTCTTTTACCTTAAAAATTTCCCAATGAGAACATCTACGACCATTCTTTTCCCAAATTTTGGGAAGTGATGAAAATAGCTTTCATTCGACCTCGAAACATCACTTTCGATCGATATGTTTTCTTCTCGAGGAAACAGAAAAAGTGTGAAACGGTAGAACAATTCTACAGCAGTTTGAAAGAATTAGCAGAAAGTTGTGATTCCGAAAATCGTGTGGAAGTGATATTCAGAGACATTTTTATCGCCAATATGTTGTATGACGATATTCAACGAGAACTCCTCCGTGATACAGTAGATCCGGACAGAGCCCTCAGTAAAACTGTGAATATGAGATGGGACATCAAAACCAACAACGAATATCTTCCAACAACAACAAAGACAATGCAAATGGCAACGCAATCAATGCAATACAATCATTCAATAGTGTAAAGCAGTCAGGCATAATTTCATTCAATCGAGCAGCGAATGGCCAGTGTAGATGTTGTGGCCAGAATTGGACTTCAACACATCGTCCGGTTTGCCCTGCTCTGGGCAAGAAATGTAACCACTGTGGTCTGCTCAATCATTTTGCAAAGGTATGTCGGAAAAAAATAAATAACACAAAAAATTCTCGTCAAGATACTCGCAACAATAATGTGGAAAATTCTGAAAATCGGAAAGTCAAAATGTTAATTTTATAAACTACAATAAACAGCATAATTATGAATACGACCCTTCTGACGACAATTATGTTGCAATGGTAGAAAACCTTACTACACTCCCGATCACTTTACAAAATATAACAATAACAATTGGAAATACGGAGTGCCATTTGCTTCTCGATTCTGGTTGTGGATGCACTATCATAAATATGCAAATTTCTAAGGAGATAATGTTTAACTGTATGAAAGCACAATGGTCAGAGAAAAAAACCACTCGAACTTAAATCCTTCTCCAACGATATTATTGAAACGCTTGGAACATTGAAAACACCAATTAGCTGTAATGATTGACAAATTCAGAAAACAAAAATCACAGTAGTCGCAGACGGTTTCCGACCTTTTGTTGGACCTGATCTGTTTGATCAATTAGGAATAACTTTTTTACAAAAGCCTTGCCCAAAAACAGAATTAAATACAGTCGAAACACCTTGTGTAATAAAACATTCTCTAGCTAAAGAATTTGCGGAATTAATTTTGAGAATTGGAAAATCAAAACATTATACTGTCACCTCAAATTTTCATAGAAATTATCGTGTCACACACCAAAAAGTGAGAAAAGTACCGATCCATCTTCAACCAAAAGTAAAATCGAACTGGAAAAATTACTAAGTGAAGGACATATTGAAAACTTATCAAATTGTTCCGACCATTTTTTGATTTTCCAATTGTTATCACAGTCAAAGAGGACCAATCAATCAAAAAAGCCTTGGATTCGAGGGTCTGGAAAAAAGCAATTCATAAAAACAAGTACGAGATGTCAAATACCGATTCTCTGATTCAAACCATTTCACAAACACTGTCAAACGCACCGCATGAAACGGCCTATTTGACGAAATTAGATTTGCAGTACGCTTATGGCCAATTAAATTTGCATAACAATACGGCCCGCCATCGTAATTTTAATATTGTCAGCGAGGATATGACTGGCACTTACCGCTTTGAAACGGGATTTTATGGATTAAACGATATACCTGCTGAATTTTAGAAACAAATCGATTGTACGCTCGCAAGCCTGACTAAAACATTCTGTTTTTTGGACGATATTCTGATAGTGAGTAGAGGTAGAACTGAACACCACCTCGATCTTGTACGAAAATGTTTAATAAAACTTGAACAGGAAAATCTTCGAAATAATTTAGCAAAAAAACCAATTTGCGAAAGATCAAACTGAATGGCGCGGACCTCGTATCACTCAATCGGGCATAACACCAGTATCAAATAAAACTGACGCCATTGAAAAACTATCTCTACCTTCAAATCTCAAAAAAATGCTTTTATGGGATCAGTACATCATCTAGGCAACTTTATACCAAATTTGTCTCAAATGTGTCACCCAGTTAGCCCTCTACTTAAAAAAATACAAAATTTGTTTGGACAGATGAGCATGAACAGCATTTTAAATTGATAAAAAAAATTTCAGAAACAACGGAAAATAAACATGTTAACCTTTATTTGGAAACACGAATGCGATGCCTCCAGATAAATTTCAGGCCGTGCATTAGAACAGCGAACTCCGAACGGATAGCATACGGTAGCGTTTGCATCGCGCTTCTTAAATTCAGTTGGAGATCGATATAGCATTAATAAGCTTGAATTATTGGGCGTCGTTTGGTCCATTGAACATTTCAAATATTACCTTTATGGTAAGCCCTTCACCGTTATAACGGATCACAGAGCATTATTATCTATAGTGAGAGAAAACAGAGCTATGAAATCAGATAATAGTCGTCTTGCACGTTGGGTCGATATCTTTTGATTTCTCAATAGATCATATTCTTGGATCGAAAATTGGACTGCTAGATTATATTTCGCGCGAGCCTCAACAAAAAGCTGTTAATATTTCCATCTATGATGAGCAATTCATGGTTGCCAAATTCGACGCAATTAAACGCAGTGCGAAACGCTTTTTATTGAATGCAGAAAATTGTACTGATTTTGCGGCTCAAAATTCAATTATAAATCCGGCCTGGAATAATGCGCATTCCAATGACAAAATTTGCAGCGCATTTGCACCGCGAAATCAAGAATATTCTAAAATTACGCAAAATAGCAATACAATTAGCGAACTAACACCAAATAACTCCCATTCTAATGACAAAATTGAGAACGCCAACATTCCTTACTCGCTTTTTGCCTTAAATCACACTACCGATCAGTTGGATAAAGAATTCAGTAATTTTCAACGAATTGTTAATTGCTTTCACAACGCTTTGATGATGTCGCGGTTTGATGAGGAAACACTTCTACAAATTAAGCACTCTAAGCCATCCAAAGTACGCTTCGCCGATGAAGCAGGCCCATCTAGAGCCCCATCTGTACAAGCTACACCTTCTATCCCAAATACGGATACAGCGACAGTGACATCACCCTCAACAGACGACGTCTATACCGACGTTTTTAACTTAGCCTTGTCAAAAATCTTCTCAAGTACGCTCATAGCAAGTCTAATTTCAAAGCATGCAATCCTCAAGGAAATTCGCGATTGCATATTAACAGACAACGAGGACAACGGTGCCGCCAGATCAGTACCTACATACATAGTTTTTGGAAAGATCTCCACTTCAAAAACGGCTGTGTGTGTAACAACGATCGGATTGCTATCCCCAACTCTATAAACGACGCCTTTGCGGAAGCGATCCATGCCACACATCCCAGGAGTTGGGGGATGACGGACACGCTTGCGTCAAAATCGGTAAAAGTTTAAAGTCTATCATTCTTTCTAGCGAATGGGCACCATTAAAATTATGTAAAGTACCAAATGAAGAAATTCAAATTGACTTTGACGGACCAATTTATAATGAGAAGAATCAAGAGGTTTAATTTCTCGTATGCATAGATCGGTTCCCTAAATTTCCAACTGCAGAGGTGTTTGACGGAGCAAACGTCGAAAATATTTTGAAATTTCTTCAAGAGTATCTTTTGCTACACGGAATACCCCGTAAGATTAGATTAGATCAAGCGCAGTGACAAATTGGCCATCAAATTAAAGCCGTTTGCAACCAAAATATTATACAATTTTGAAGCTATTAATTGAAGCTGTTAATTGAAGCTCCAATACACGACTACAGAGCAATTGGGCTAGTTGAGAGGCTAAAACAAACAATCAAGAATCGTTTAGCTTGTATTAGAACGGTGGCGCAAAATTGCTTGAATTTGAAAGCATCGATAAGCTCAATTATTTATCAACTCAGCATATTTCGCCAAAAGACAATTAATCTTTCACCGTTTGAAACGCAATTTAATAGAAATGCAAAAACTCAACTAAATAATATCTAAATTGAGCGTGATCCTGGTACTCTCACAGATTAACCAGTTTTGAAAAAATATTTAGACATGCAGACAGTTCGCTGGGACGAGTTAATCTCAGATGAGCAGTGGGACAATGGTGCAAGGAGCGATATCGATCTTCAAAAGAGTAGAGATCGACTCAGCAAGGACGCAGTGAGAAGGTGCAACAAAGGCCTTCATATAGAGTCAAGAGTAATCACACACCCAGATGTTGGCCAAGCAGTACCTAGGACTGGGGCTTCACCGACATTGAAATTAACGACGAAAAAGCCAAAGAAGATGCGTTCTAAAAAGAGTCTGGACGGACTATACGAGGTACTAGCACCCGAATCGTCTGTGATCAAAGCCGATGCATACACATCAATAAAAAAGGAACCAGGAAAATGGGAGGTGACAATAAGAAACTGTGAATTAGCTAAATTTGGAACGAAGGCAGAGAGGCAGACAGACCAAAAAAATTACGCTGACAGAAGGCCCAAAGCACCAACAGGAAAAATTGCGGAAGACCTTGTCAACCAACACGCCAAAGAAGCTAGACAAAAATTAGAAAAGAACAAAAAGATTCAACATAAAAGAATCGCTGATAACATGAGTGCGGTTTTGTCCATCCATTCGAATGTTTCCAGAGCATTACGGGTACGCATGCCGACGAAACCAAAGAAAACGATAGTCTCCGCACCTCCGCAGCCACCTACAGAAACGGTGACCGACTTCGCGCCGCCAATGACCCTGCCACTGACATCTTTCGCAATCGCGGAGCCGCCGACACGATCAAAACGAAAGGCAGCTTCAAAAGCCACAGCAGCCTTACAACCATCACATAAACTTAAACGCTCGTCCGCATCTATAACAGGGAAGGACGAATCACTAGCATCAACACAGACTTATGATCAAATCGCTAATCAAATTTCTTTAGTTCGTATTTAATCATTCTCTTGAATCTAAATTCAATTTTCAGTTGACAATCTCTTATTTCGAATTTCGCAGCGCATATCGCTCAATTCAAAATATCTGATATAATCCTAATTTCGCTATGCGAAGTACACATCTAAAAGTTTACGTTGTAATCGCGACGCGAATACCACTCAAAAGTGAGGCTCAGAAAGATTAGTCTATTAAATAAAAATTTAGTAGTGGAAACGCTCCGCGAAATCACTAAACATTTAGCATTAACTAAAATCGTAATTTCGCTCAACAAACACTCTCGACTACAGAAAAAGATTTCTGTGCGACACTCCCATCGCATCATGCCACACAACCTACACAAGCGACAACCACCACGACTTCATGGTCACCAGCCCTGATAGCTCAAACACTGACAACGCAGTGCCCCCAAACTCCATATGGAAAAGAAAGAGCCACGTCGAAATTAGCGGAAAACAACTCACTTGCAAACATGGAACTCCCTACGTCAACAAAACGCATTGCAAAAGCGATGAAAAACTCGAGCAAACACACAAAAAGATATTACAACTGCTTCCCTCACAACGTTACCAGCGTATAGCGGCACAGAGAAGAATGCTCACCAAACACAAGAAGTCTTATATCTGGACTTGTCAAACTCCAGAAACAGCTCAATGGGAGAAACTAAACAACACGTACCCGAAAAATCGCAACGTAGTCAGCCTCTCCAAGTACAGAAGATAAACACGGTAAGCTCAACAGTATATAAGGCCCCTCCAACATCACAATCTGAGAATTCGATCTCTGACTTAAACGAAGACGACCTAAAAGCACTAGAAGAAAGTACGCGAACTCCCGGAATTTTTAGCGGGCGGGGGAGCAAAATACCGGAATCGAGAGACCTATGAACGTCAACAAGATATAAAGATTTTAATCGCCTTACTCTTAAAACTCTTATGTTTTTTTACTACTGCACTCTACATATTTGTTAAACTCCAATGGGAGATTTTGTGCTTGTAACTTTTCACGCCTATAAACAGAAGGTAGTTCATGTCGCTTATAACTCAATACTGTGATCGAGCGAAGGCGAGCGTAAACTGTACAGAAAACTAGCTAGTTCGTGGCCAAGCAATAGTCTTGACTAGAGTTTTTTGTTTTGTTCCAGAGATTACAGTTAAGTCAATCCTATTGGATTTGTTACATGACAGACGCAGTTGGTTGCTAGGAGAAACGCTGCTCCATTCGGAAATTAATATTAATCAGACACAGCTTTCACCATTCCGATCAGGCACAATCACTCGATTGAAAAACTTTTTAAAAGTGGACGTAATGTGGGATCACAATTAATATTATTATTATTATTATTATTTTTAACATTATTATTTTTATTATTAGTTTTAATATTATTTTTATTATTATTACTATTATTATTATTATTATTATTATTATTATTTTTATTATTATTATTATTATTATTATTATTATTATTATTATTATTATTATTATTATTATTATTATTATTATTATTATTAATATTATTATTATTATTATTATTATTATTATTATTATTATTATTATTATTATTATTATTATTATTATTAGTATTATTATTATCAATATTACTATTATTATTACTTTTATTAAATTTGTTATTATTATCATCATTTTTATTGTTATTCTTATTATTTATTAATATTATTAGTTTTTTTATTATTTTAATGTTATTATTTTATTATTTTATTTTATTAATTTTCTTTTTTTTTATTATATTTATTAATAATGTTATCATTAAAATTTTTCTAATTTTCATTATAATTATTATTACCATTATTATTATTATTATTATTAATGTTATTATTATTATTATTAATATTTGTTTTATTAATTTTATTATTATTCATAAAATTATTATTATTGTCTTTATTATTATTATTATTATTATTATTATTATTATTATTATTATTATTATTATTATTATTTATTATTATTAGTATGTTTTTAGCGGCCAGCTTTGTTAATAGCAATATTCAACTAGTCAAAAATGAAAAACTTGACGTTAATCTGATCAACGCTGGGCCATGAACGCGAATTTGTCCTCAGTACACTATAATGTGTCCATTTGTTCCTTCTTTCAGTGGCAATGTTGGATCTGTTTTTGACGTGGTAGAGTTTCATTACAAAAAAAATTGACTCAAAAATGGACATACACAAAGATAACAAAAACACGATTGCGGAAATTTGTAACAGACCCAGAAAATCATTAGTTTAAAATTAAATCTGCTATAAAGAGTACTTTTTCTCCAAAAGGATGCAATCTGTCTTCACTGAGACTAAGCTACAAGTTGAGGAAGTGAGACAAAGTATGGCAGAGTCTGAAGTTTCTGTAATGTTTTTCTTAAACAAATGTATTCACAAGAAATAATGGTCTGACCTGAAAGCTTTCTATAGTTTCCTTGATACCACACAAAAAAATCAATTGGAATTTTGGTTATTGCGACCAAGTTATTGGACAGAAATTTACCAACTGATAAAAACAGGTAATATTTTGGAAGATACAACAACTCCGAGTTTTTCTCCAAAAAGGAAAAGAATACGTGCATTAGTCCCTGTTTGCTAGCAAGCGGAATCAATTAATAATTGGGTCCTAGCAGACATTTTTTTCGAATTCATAATTAACCCATAAAGAACAAAAATTAAAAATGGTTTTCAGAATATTCAAAATCTCAGAATAAATTGGCATTGATACCAAAATTAGATATCTTTGCTAATGCTTCCTGCCCATTATAACCGGACTTATTTTAAACTGAAAGCAAAATAAATATCATTGAAAAAGGAAAGCTTTGTTATATCAAAAAGAAAAGATGCCATATGGATAATCATCAATCTAAATTAGCAAATGACAGCTAATGATTTAATTCAACGACCATCTCTTTGGAAACGGTAGTAAGACTAGCTATCTTCGGGGTCTGTTAAGATTGTACAATCAGCTTTAGTTTTTTTAATATCAGAAAAAATATGAGCCAAAGATTCAATTTTGGTGCCATTTTGAATGAAAAAACGGCATTCTAAAAAATTTTCGGGTAAGAGGCGGATCAAACAGCTCTACAATCCCCCTGTATCTTTAGAGGTAAAAAAACACTGATGTTATCAATTTCTAGAAAGTTTATCAGATCTGAGAGAAATTCTAGAACAAAATTGAGGAAAATCATTACAAATCTAGGGAAATCAGTATAATTTTTACGAAAATGTAAATCTCGATAACTAAATCAACTAATTTGAAGAGTCGACGTAAAAAAAAGTTTCATCTAATATTCTACTCTGGAACGTCTTCTACATGTACTACTCAAAATACTCTAATGAATATATCGATCAACCATATATGAACGAACAAAAAAGATTAGACTTTTAGTTCCTCCTCCTCCTCCACTAAGTTGGGGTCGGATCATATAGCTTTGAATGCAGTGAAAAAATCTCTCTCTCTCTCTAGGATTTTTGCCTGGCATGTATTAACGTTTTCTAGGAGTCGGCACATATTACTTAGCCTATAGCTTATGTACACATTACAATTGAATCAAGTGATTAGAATGAGGTGAGCAAAGTCAAAAGAGGAGATCATCATGTAAGACCTGTTAGCTTCGAGTCTAAGGAATGCATCTGTCTAAAAACTGTTTTTCTTCAATATTGTGGGTGATGAAGGGATTAGAGTTATGATGAGTTTTTGACAAATCCAAACTATAGAGCTTTTGTCACATAAATAGAACAAATTTCTATGATGTTTTTCTTAAAAAATGTATTCACAAAAAAGTCACAAGAACATATGGTTTTCATTTAAAATTTTAGATTCAATGATACCACTAAAAAAACAAATTGAAAAATTGATTACTGCGACTAAGTCATTCGATAAAAATTGACCAATAAAAACAATGGTAAAAGTTAAGAAGAAATTATAACTCCAAGTTTTTCTCCCCAAATCAGGAAGATACGTGCATTTGTCATTGTTTGCCGAAAAGCGGATCAGTTATCAGTTGGGTCTGAATATAAATTATTACCGATATATAATTAACGCATTAGTTTGTCATTGTTGAATTTTACGATAGTTTGTCATTGTTGAATTTTACGTTGAGACCAAAACTATGTAGCCTCGCTAACAGGTGTTATAATAGGTGTTGACCTGATTTTTATCACAGGTGTTGATTCAAACGGAAAGCGATGTAATTAGCATTGAAATAAGAAAGCTTTGATAAATGACGCATTTTGGATGATAATCAAAATAAATAATTCAAGGCCGCTAATTTCATTCCGCGACTATCTCGTTGGAAACAGTAGTACAAATAGGACTCCTCTGTGTTTGTTAAGATTGTGCAATCAGTTTTAGTTTCTTTCTTTAATTCCTGAACAAAATGAGCCAAAACTGCATATTTGGTGTCATTTTGAATAAAGAACCGGAGCTTAAAAAACTTTCGGCTAAAAGGTCGGATCAAACAGCTCAAAAATCGTCCGGTGTTCCTAGAGGGAAACCCAAAAGCACTGCTGTTAACATTTTCACGAACTTTATTGGACCTGAGAGAAATCCGATTAATGAAAAATTTAATGAAAATCTGAGAGAAAAAATCAATGAAAATCTCAACAAATCTAGGGAAATTGGTCTAATGTGCACAAAATTGTAAACCTCGATAATTAATTTGAAGAATCGAAGTAAAAAGATCTTTTCATTTTATATTCCAAGCTAGACCGGTTCTTAGCTAGACTACTCACAGCTCGCGTTGAATGCGTTGAGAACAGAATCTACCTCTTTTTAGCTTTGTATCTGGCATAAATCGGCGTTTTCTAGGAGTTATCTTACAAAAAAAATTGGCGCATATTATTTAGCGTATAGCCTATAGATACAATATAGTTGAATAAAGTGACAAGAATGAGATACGCAAAGTTAGAAGAGGAAATCAGCATGCAAGACCTGTTAGCTTAGATTCTAAGAGATACCTCTCTATAGACACTGTTTTTTCTTCAATATTTTTAACGGTGAAGGGATTTAAAATATGTTGAAGTTATGACAACGCTACATTGTAGAGTTTCTGTCGAACAAATCGAACATGCACAACTCTCTCACAGTAATATGATTATAAGGTTATGCAATTCAATTTTTGTCTTTGAACTACTCTCTCATTTAGTCTTCAGCTCAGAGTTATGCACTATCTTTTATTTAGACATCATGTTTCAGAAATTGTAAAAGCAACTGCAAATCGGCTCTGTAAGAACCAACAATTTTGATTCAAAAACATTTCCGACAAAATCGGAAACCAAATTAGTTTCAAGTAAAACACAATAATACCAAAAAATTATTGAAGCTGACACTATAAAATTTTTTAACAGAGGTTTCAATAATGTTAACGTGTTTCAGTGAACAATTTTGGGCAGAAACTATTCCTCATTACCATTCTATAATTTCTATGCTATTTGAAAATGGCAAATTGACTCGAAGAAATATAAAATCCTAGAAAGGGTTCAATAAACTCAAACCGGAAGCAAAATTATTCTTTCGATTTATCTTCAGAAATTGCTCCCTCTCAGAAATTTTTCTGTTCAAATTTCTTCAAGAAGTTGAAAGCGAGGGGCGTTTTTCACTTCTTTTCACATTGATCAAGAACACGTGGTCAGAATGCATTGTAACTAAAGGATTTAGATCACAAAAAACAATAATTCTCGAAAAAAACGAGAGAGAGCACGGCCAGATCACCAACAGAAAACTATACAAAAACACAATCACCAATTCAAATTTCTTGAAATAGCTTTTATGTTTTGGCGGCCTATTAGTTTGATTTTGTATAGGAAACGTTCATTTGCCAGTTTTAAGTGGAACGAAAACTGACTAAGTGTTTATGAGTCAAGAGTTTAGCAAAATGAATGACAATGTGCTCACCAGACATGAAACACATACAAACAACCATGAACATCAAACAAAAATTTTTCCTGCATTGTCTAAGTTTCAACAAATTAAACCTAACGAACTCTCAATTGGCTTTACGTGGTCAAAAAAATTCGCTATATATTTTAAAAAGCGATGCAGAGACAAAAACCAATTTTCGACAATTTATGAAAATGCGAAATCAATGGAAACTATTACAGTTTTTCGAAAGATTATTAACCTTCTTGGAATCCCATTTTGTTCAATTCATTAGCGCAGGTTTCAGACTTCGTGAACGAAATGTTGAGTTCTTATGAACCTTGTTTTTAGCAAATCTTTTTTAGCTTCCTCAAACACAGAAACGGATGCATATGAAAAAATACAGCTTAAGAACGGAGTTTTTTTAACTCAAATAATACATTTTGAGGTTTTTGCGTTGGGAATAGATACACGAAGCTGAATATATTTTCCAATTCTCCATTTTTGACAAAGTTGTTTCTCTAAAAAATTTGGCTTTCAAAGTTAAATATAAGATGCAAAATACTGAGTGGTTTTGCGATTGAAAAAAATCAGTTCTCAAGGAAACGACAAAATAATTCACTGGACTTGTCATTTTAGATTTGAGATATGATCGAGCCTTTGGTATATACTGCCAAAAAGAGATTTTTAATAGTTTGATTTTGAGACAATTAGAATTCTATATATTTTTTAAAAGATTTTTTCTCAAGATCGTTACGCTTTAGAGATCAACGTGCAAAATTTTATTTGCCGAGACATCCGCTAAAAAAATTTTACTCTTCTCATTTTTATTTTTAGTCAAGATCTGCTAAGTTCGGAGAGTTCTGCTAAAAGCCAACACTTTTAACCTTTTTCATATTTTTGGCCAAAAAGGCACTAGAATTTCAAGATTCTGATAATTTTTAGGCTGAGAGCTGCTATCGCGTCCATGGCAAGTATACACTTTTTTAAATAAAAAATAGGATTTTCATAAAAACTTAAAAGTTGAAAATTTTTCCTATTTTACCCCTAAACTAACGATTTGCAAAACTGGTTGAACATTGGGCTGAACAAATTTCTTTGCATGTTTTACCTTTGAAAATGTTGCAATCTTCCTGCGGAAGATTGCAAATATTTTGGGGTGATCGGTCATTATATTTAGGGTGTCAGCAAATTAAAAGTGCTCTTAGCATTAATTATATCAAAAAATTCGCAATTTTTTTCTTTTAATGTAATTTATATTTTTCTGAGAAAATGTGCAAAAAATTTGAAGTTTCATATTTTCCTGTTTTATTTCAATTAATCTGGGACAGCCTTGCGCAGCAATTTGATGTGGTGTTTAGTGGAATAGAGAGAGAGAGAGAGTTTAAAATTTTTCATTCAAAAACAGTCAGACTCTTTTATTTTCTTCCAAGATCGACCATGATTTTCCAATGAGAAAGAAAATCGGTCTCAGGCTGGTTGGGCTCTACGATAACTGTATGAGACTGATCAAGGAATAGATTGATGGGCACTTTGTAAAATGCGGGAAATGTGGGTGGTTTTTCTGGAGTCATTTTGTTTCTAAGCTAGTTCCATTCAGATTCCATAGATCTATCGAAAAAATAGGAAAGAAAACTTAAAAAAATTAAGGTTTTACATTTCCAGAGCGCCTATTAAAACGAATAAACTGACACTGTGCTTAGCTGGCCCGTCCCTTCAAAAATGATTTGAACCATTTTTTGGAGGCTAAATATACATAACTGTCAACTTTCGGCGTTTTTGTGCTAGAGTATAATGATCCCTACTAATTTTTGTTCCATTTTTTGAATTCCCCGACCGTCGAGTCTTGAGATGTTTGTAAAAATCCGCCCGACTTGCAAGCGATTTGGCGAGAAATTCGGAAAAAGGCAGGATTAGTTGTGGGATTCTGACAGCTATTTTTTTTCTTATACACTACCTTACGTCATTACCACAAATGTCTTGGTGCCCGAGCTTTGAAAATGAGCAAATTTCGAATAAATTTTGATGACAAAAAAGGTATCATGTCGGCAATAACTTGCACCAGTTGGTTTTGCGATCCTGAAACATGCTTTTAATACCAACTGCTAATCTGTAACTGGATTAAAGAACGTAAAATCAAAAGCAATAAGTTGGGCTCTATCGCATTAGGCATTTTTATGATTATTCTGCCCCATCGAGTAGAACATCGTATAGCTTTACCTCTGTGAAAATTTTTTTCATTTGTTCATTTGGAGAGCAAAAGTATCTGAAATGCTGAAATTAAATTGTAACTTATTAAGGACAAAATTCAATTTTAAAATACTGAAAAATATAAACAAGGAAAAGTAGTTATCAAATGCCGAAATAGGGGTCATTCGTTTGTTGAAGTACATTTTTTAGCACAGATTTGCTTTCAACAATCTTATGCTTATCATTTTTGGAGTCTTTTGCAGCGGTTGCAATTATCAATTAGATCACAGGTAGCCTTTTTAGTATGAAGTAAAAAGTGAAATAATACTGGTTGTTGAAGAGCAAACTTCATCGGTAAGATAAATGAACAAAATTGATTCTTCACTCGTACAATTGCGTTTTGGGAAACAGGTAGGATAAATAAAGAAAATAAGCATTTACTGGGGGAATTGCCTTTTTTCAGCGGGGTCAAACAATCACTGTACTGCACAATATCTTCACTTGAGAAAATAGTTTTCTTTGAATTAATACAGAAGAAAAAACTTACTTATATATGTAAGTTTTGTAATACTTCTGATCACTGTTTTAAAATTTTCAAATTTGTCAAATTGGCTCAATAGATCAAGTGCTAAATTTACAAATTTTTCAATGCTACATTATTGAAGAGGTTGACGGTTCGAGTCTCACCAAAGCATGTACATCTTGAACGGCAAAATTGTTTTCCGATAAACACAGAAATGTGCAAATGAGTAAACAAAGTACGCTATAGGAAAAGGTAGCAAAATTGGAAGAACATCTAGTAATTGCTAACTCGCTAGGTAAATTAAAATTCAGTGGGATTAAAACTGCACAGTCGGGACTGATTGTAGATTTAGCTTGACAAAATTGGTCATATTTCATTTCATGCGTTGTACCGTTTCATTGGCTAATTGGAAGGCGGAATTTACAAGCCTGTGGTGGCATAGTTCCACATACTCAATGACTTTCGACAAGGTCAAGTTTCTCAAAAAAATAAAAAAGTTTTCGTATCATAATGAAATGAAATGATTTCCCAGAACTCCGCGGACTCAGTGGCTTGGATTTGATTGCAAGGAGAAGACAACAGAGGGTATCTTGGAACTCAATTGCAGAATCCGCAACATTAATATATTAGCAAATATTTGATAAAGATAGAACAATTTTGGGGATATAAAATTATATGATATCGTCTCTGGAAGCCGCATTAATAGCTGCTTTAGAACCTGATCATCGCATTTTAGTTCAAGTTCTACTTTTTTCATCCATATATCATTCAACACCGCAGATTTTTACCCCCTGGCAATTTCCCCAAACCCCTCATATCCCTTATATTGAATCAATTAAATAAGCAATCAAAATGGAGTGAATTGACCAGGGTGAAATGATAAGGGGTTAAATAAATATGGATGTAAAAACTGAACACATTTAGTACCAACTCGAGGAATGTACAAAACCATAGCTAGAGCATAAACGTGACAAAACCGGAATCGATTTGAAGTTAAGGGGATTAAAGGTAGATACGTCCCCATTTATTATTATACACGAAGTGGATTTCGCATACGAATTCGAAAAAAAAATGTGGGAAAGTGGCAAATTGGTGAATTCTGCTTTAGCTGGTATAATGTATGAACTTCAGAATTAGCATCAAATTGATATTGGAATTTATCATCATATAAAAGAACTAAGTCTTTCTTTGTTTTGATGCCATTACGTGACCAATGTCTTAAATTTTGCGTTTTGTAGAAGCAAAACCATTTTGAGCATGTTTTGGCCTAAAATTTAATTGCCCACATTCTATTGGAAGTTATTTCAGACGGTTACGTGACAATATACCCAATTCCATTTTACCCAATGCCATTTTACCCTACACTATTTTACCCAACCTGCCATTTTACCCAATGCCATTTTACCCAATGCCATTTTACCCAATACCAACTTGATGATTTAAAATATTTGTGGACAATATAATCCCATGTTCGGTTGTGATAGTTTCAAGTCCCACGGGCCATTTATATTATAGTCGGCTAAATAGTCGTTCTGGTTAATTTAGCAAGGAGGTAAATTGGGTAAGTTGGCATTTGGTAAAATGGCATTGGGTAAAATGGCAGGTTGGGTAAAATGGCATCGGGTATAATGGCATTGGGTAACATGGAATTGGGTAAATTGTCCTGACACCATTTCAGACCACATTCAAAAACCTAATTCTTGTGAACAGAGCTGTGGGTAATTTCAAAACCACTAGCTGCCTTTTTAATCCACTGTTAGTGCCGAGAGGGACATTTCTGAAATTAATCACCAATTAAACTTTCTTTCATTTCGGTAATTAGATACTGCATTTGAGGGAAAGAAGCTATTTTATGCAAATGTGAATTCAATTGGCTTATTGTCACTCGTTTCAACTCTATTCTTAAGGCAATGGCACATTGGTTGTAAAAAAGCCCGACAAAATTGAGTAGGTATACTCATTTGTTCGGACAATGGCTTAATAATGGCTACTCTAGTCCAATAACCGTCATTTTTGAACGCAATAAAGTCATTGGTATGTTCGGTTTTAGCAAGACATAAACAGTAAAAAAACTTGCAATTTTCTTTTGGTATTGTCGGTATGTTCGGTTTTGAAACGTAGGAACCGTCGGTATGTTGGGTTACTTAAATTTGTGTTAAGTTTAAAACGTAAGAAACTATCGGTATGTTTGGTTTAAAACCAAACAAAATTATAAGATAATGACTCATATACTTGAGTTTCCAAGATCATATCTAGATTCGATTTCAACGAGTTTAAAAGTTCAACTCGGAAAACAATGAAAGAAGTCATGTTTGTTCATCTAGTTTTATTTTTGAGCTATTGAAAAAATTCAGTAAATCTATTTGCAAATTGTTAACTAAATTGTCGTCAAGAAGTACGTATGAATCTATAGCGATTAGAAAGCAATCAGAACATTTGACTACCTTAGAACAAAAAAACGATAAATTTTTATATAGGGAAAACCAGCCTTTTTATAGGTTTGAAACCGAACTTACCGAATCTAAGAAACCGAAAATAACGACAATTTCTTTTTTAATAAATCTGAATATACCAAAAGTTTCTGAAGATTGAAACCAGACATATACCGAGTCTAAGAAATTGAAAATACCAACATCTTTTTCGTTGAAAATCGAGCATATCGAACATTTCTTACGTCGTTTTCGTTCAGTTTTCTGGACTATGGTATTGTAGTGTCTCAGTTGTTGGACTTTTCAGATGTTCCTTAAGTTTCAGAAGCGTGTGATCCGAAGAACCTGCGAAAACTGGAAACCCTTTGGTGCTTGTTCGGACTCGGGGTACTCGGCAGTGGAGTGCCTTTCGGGTTTCTGAAGCTGTGCCAAATACGCTTGATTCTACTCTTGAATGTCGAGCTTCGGGTGTAAGCTATTGGGTTGAGCACGAACTTTAACTGGAGCAGGATTCGAACCATACTTTCAATGAAGGGGTTCTTGATTAGCCCAATTTGGTTCAAAAGGTAAATGATAGTGAAAGGTGTGACACAAACAATGTAAATAATGCTGATTATCAATAAAGACAGCGATACTTCGCGTGAATAATGATACCTTCCTTTCTGTTTTTCACGCTTTTTTCGTTTTTCTTCACGTGATAACGTATTCATAACAGAGTTGCAATTTGCCCCATTTTGATTGCTGTTTTGACTGTCATAATGTAAACCATTAGAATTGTAGGGTAGAGATATAGTGCCTTGATTATTATTGTTGCTACATTTGAGAAGATTCTGCTTTACGGCGATGGCAGCGGCAGCAATTTCCGAAGCGTGAGTGTCTGCAGCCGAGGGCATCCGAGAGCAGGAGTATGGACACTCGGAAACAGAAAGGGCGGTTGGCAGGGAGGGTTTCGGAGACTGGACATCCAAAGTGACTTGCTTCTTAGTATCCACAACTTCTAATGTTTGCTGCTCTTTTTCCTTGTACGTTGGTTTGCTAAAATGAAAATAACTTAACTTACCCTAGTCAAACTGGATCATATTGCAAGATTCTTGCAGGATCTTGCAAGATAAACGTACAAAGTGCAGAAGTATGTAAGATATCCGGCTATCTATCAAAACTCTTGGAATATAAATATCCGCTTGCACATCTGGCTGATAATGTTTTGCCCTATTTTGGCTTATAAATGAGCATTTTGGCTTCTTTGACCAGTATAGAAATGGAGATCAAACCAGAGAGCACCACCTACCTGAAGAGGGACTCTAGTAAAAATTACAGAAGAGGGACAATGTGAAAACAAAGTGATTAGAGGTCCTAAAGAGAGAGCAGGGGCTATTAAAAATAAATCTGGGGGCTATTGAAATCAGGACATTAGCAAATTGCAGAAAGAAACAAAAAGAGCACGGAGAAGGAGTGGGGGATTGAGCAGCAGAAATACACCATGCGTCTTAGCTTTTGCATGAGTATCTTCGCCTTCTGTGACGAAAGAGCCAATGCATTACTGATCTAAAAAAGAAGGGCGCACCTAACCTGAAAAGCGGCAAAATAATCGGCTCAGTGGTGTTAACTTCAAAAGCTGAGCCTTACTCCGAAGAAGATTCTTCTGATTGCACCATCCTCGTGTGCAGACCAGCGAATTTTGCTTTTGAATAGCATAAACTGGAAAAAAATCTGAGCGCACGGAAGTCTGAACAATGGTCTGGTCATGGTCTAATCAGAGTTTCATTTCGGTCTAGAACAGTTTGATCCAAGATAGGCTGGCTCGAAACATCATCAAAAAATTTTAATATTGGACGGTCTGCTCAGATGTCATTTTGGCCTGGTACAGTCTGAGCAAAGATCACTGTCGTTCGGGATCGTAACTTGCCATAGGCTGGAAGTCAAATCTTAGGTTCTATTTTTCGAAATTTCTGTCAAACAGCGCACAATTATAGCTGCTCTGTAGTGTATTTGTACACCATGCTATCAGCTCTAAATAGAAATTTGGTAATTTGTGTGAAAAAAGAACAACTTTGAATGTGGAAAATTTTCTCTTTACTCATTGCAACACCATTACACCAACCGACGTTAAAATCTTGAACTAAACAATTGAACTCATGAACTCTTAAGCTACTTCTAGTTCATCTGATCACATTTGATTGCACTGTTGATTAGCGTTGATCACATTTGATTAGCGTTGAACATCATTAACAAACCAATTGAGAACGGGCTCTACTGTTGTGATTGGAAAAGTATACAGTTTTGTCCCCTTCTAGAATTTGATTTTAAAAAGGATATTGTATATCTTTTGAATGCAATATTCAGACTTTGGACAAAATAAAGCACATTATTGAAATATAATAGTCAACTAGATGGTCAATAGTTCAAATATGATATGACTTGACAGTATTTTGTGCATCAAGTAGTTCGACATGTTGTTAGGTTATAGTTGTTCCGACCCCACTTGTGGGGGAGGAACTATATACAAAAATGTTTTTTTTGTTAGTCAATTTTGGCGATCGATATATTCATCGTAGAGAAATGTTATTGGTATCATTAAAAAGCTCGTCCAGCGTAAAATTCGAAATTTTTCTGAATTTCGTATTTTTCTAGTAGTTATCAAGGTTTAAAGTTTTGTGTGAACACAGGGCATTTGACATGATTTTGTTCACTGTTAGCCTAATTTTCGTTCAAATTATGATTTCTTTCGTAAAAATACTTGTTCAACATTACACTTCACGCCAATAAGAGAAACAACATTGCATTCCTAATAGACAAAATGCTAGTTCTGGTCTCAAGGGTAAGTTTACTATTAAAAAAACTTGAATTCTTTTTGAGAGCTGTTTTTTAGCAAACTTTTCGCATTTTTTGCTTCTTTATAGACACTTATAGTCATTTGAAGACTATTCATTTTTCATGTCAAGATTTTGTTAATGACGAACATCACTTAACGTTAACTGAGGCTCATTGAACAAAAAATCCGTTTTCTAGGAATTGCTTATGTTTTTTTGGCATCTACTTTGAGTTTTCATGATTTTTATTAAAATTTTGAATTTTTTGAGATTTTAGAGAATTTTTGTTGTCCTATGGCATAGCCTCCCTGATTTAAAGTGCAATAAGTTTCTTGATAATTACTTAGTGAAATTATCAAGTACTTCTTTCGACAGCTCATGGCTGTTAAGAAATGAATAATAATTTTTCGATTTTCTTTTTTTTCAATTAATCGATCTCAAACATTTTTCAGAAATCGGTCATAATGAGTAATCACAGGACCTGCTTTCTTTCTACTGCAACCAAATTTAATTTGGAGAGCAACTTTGGCTTCTAACTATTGGTTTTATGACTTCGATGACAAGAGTTTTCATAATTTTTTGTTGTTATCTTTTTGTTAATTTCTGGATTTTTTTCCATTATTTTTGTTTCTTCTGAGTTTTCATAACATCATCGTAAATTCAATAACATCATCGTGAAACTGATAGTCCCATTTGCTTGAAAAAATTGTTCAATGGATCACAGAAGACATTTTCAGAGAATGGCTTACGATTAAAATGGCTTCGAAACTGTCTTCTTGAACTTTTCTATTGAACTTTTGGTTTTTGCCTGTAATTTTTGTTGTTTTCATGGTTAAAAGACATATTGTGATATCTCATTGGTGAGTTACTGATGAAAAAACCTTGTTTTACCATCGAGGCATAAATTTGAGGCGTATTTATTGACTTTCATTGAGAGCTGTTGAATTTAATGGCTGTTAAATATAATCTTTTGAAAAAAAATTTGTAACATTAACTGATCTTAAACTTGCTTTCGTGAAACGTTAGTCAATTTAAGTGTTTACAGTGACTCTTCCTTTTCTATTAGAAGCAGAATTAAATTGAATTGCAATTTTAACTTCTAACTTTTTGTTTTATGACTTCGATGCAACGAATTTTCATAAGTTGTTTTTAATTTTTGGATATTTTTTAATTATTATAGTTGCTTTTGAATTTTTATAGTGTTAACGTAAAACTGATAGTTCCCACTTGCTAAGAAATTCTGTCATTGGTTCACAAAAAAGGTTTTCAGTAATAAACTTACAGTTTAAATGGCTTCAATATTTTCTTCCCTTAATTTTCTATTGAATTTTTGGTTTTTGTCTGTAATTGTTGCTGTTTTCAATGCCATCAGACGTTTTTGTTATGTCTTATGGATCATTTATGATTGAAAAATTTCATAGTTTTCCCATTAAGGCAGATTAGCGTATTTCGTAACTGACGTGAAAACCTATTGAAATAAGTGGCGTTGACTTTACGTGTTTTTTTTCAAAATTTCGTGGTTTGGTATTCTTGTTCATAATTGATGATTTTTGAAGTCGGTTTTTTTGAACGAAAAAAGATAACAAGGCTGTTAAAAAATAATGAGGGGTCTTATAAGTTTCCAATAGAGGTTTTGAAGGAATTGAAGGATAGTTCTCAATGCAGTTAGTTTAAATCAAATAGTGTTAAAGATTTGTTCTTATTCGTTTTCAAGAATATAAAAAAAATTTTCTGCTTTTGTTCTTTTCATCATCTTGTAACTTACTCTCATCACTGAGAGGTCCCATTCAATTCCATGTAACTCAAAATTCAACATGTCTATTGATATTATATAATAACTGATGTTTTGTTTGGTGGACGATATGCGTTTTCATAAGAGTCTTGTGAGTGGTCAAAATTTGTGTATCTTTTAAGTATTTCATAACTTTAATTAAAATTTTGATTTTTTTGAGATTTTAGAAAATTTTTGTTGTCCTATGGCGTAGACTCCCTGATTTAGACTGCAATAGGTTTCCTGATAATTATTTAGTGAAAATATCTATTACTTTTTAAGACATGAAACTTTTTAATGAAGACATGAAACTTTTTAAGAAATGAATAATAATTTTTTGATTTTCTTTTTTTCAACTAACCGATCTCAAACTTTTTTTCTGTAGGTCATAATTAGCAATCACAGGACTTGCTTTTTTTCTACTGCAACCAAATTTAATTTGGAGAACAACTTTGATTTTTTATGATTGAAAAATAACATAGTTTTCCCATTAAGGCAGATTAGCGTATTTCGTGACTGACGTGGAAAGCTATTGAAATAAGTGGCGTTGACTTTACGTGTTTTTTTTCAAAAGTTTTGTGGTTATGGTATACTTGCTCATAATTGATGATTTTTGAAGTCGGTTTTTTTGAACGAAAAATGATAAAAAGGCTGTTAAAAAAATGAGAGGTCTTATAAGCTTCCAATAGAAGATTTGAAGGAATTGAAAGATATTTCTCAATGCAGTTAGTTTAAATCAAATAGTGTTAAAGCTTTTGTTATTATTCGTTTTCAAAAATATTTAAAAATTTTCGGCTTTTGTTCTTTTCATCATCTTGTAACTTACTCTCATCAATGAGAGGTCCCATTCAATTCCATGTAACTCAAAAGTCAACATGTTTATTGATATTATATCATAACTGATGTTTTGTTTGGTGGACGATATGCGTTTTCATAAAAGTTTTGTGAGTGGTCAAAATTTGTGTAGCTTTTAATGTTTTTCAATTAAGTACTGATTGAAGTTATTTAATAGTTCAATATAGGCTTAACTGATTTAGTAAAAAAATAAAAATTCAAATGAGAAAAACAAAATTCAGTTCTTGTACAACTTTAGTTTGTTTTTCTGCCTTAGGCTGAGCAAATACAGGTCGTTTTGTGATGAGTTTTTCGAAAATTTATCAAGAATTTTTGTTAAGGGCTAAGGGTTTTTGAGACGTTTGAACTTACGAAACGTTTCTAAAGATTGATTGATTGACGTTATTTTGATTGATATTTGAGATTTGCCTCATTATTTCCTTTGTTGGCTTTTTACCTAGTCTCAGTAAGGAAAGTTCCCATCTGCCGTATAATTACAAAAAAGTAAAATTTGTGTAGATAAGGCTTTATCTGATTGCATTTTGACGTTGTTTCTAGGTGTTTTAAATTTAGATATTGAGTCTTTTGCTGTGATTGCTTGTTTTTTTAATTTTGTTCTTGCACTCTTGTTAGTGGCGGATCTTTTGAACGCTGTAATGAGGCATGGCATTACGTAATTCATCTAGTAGTTTGGGTATGCAAATATCTGTTTAACTCAAACGTATATTTTTGATTATCTCCTTATTTGGTTGACAACTATGTCGAAAATGTAGATGAGCTCGGGTCGGAACATCTGGTGCAAACGGACATTAACGAGCCTCCTTGTTAATATCTAAATTAGTTGAAGGCACAATTCAATGGAAAAAGTTATTGTCGAAACTCTCAGGTTAATAACAGGCAGTCTAAACCATTTGTGATCAGAGTCAATCTACCCAGACATGCAATCATCAAAATTCCATCAGAATTTTTAATATAATAGCTGAATATTCTTAAAAACAAAAGCTGAACATCACTCTTAATGTATTCCAATACTAAACAAGCACATTTGGAGAGTATCCGTTTTAATTGTCAAACCGTACTTCATAGGGATTCTTTTCTTTTACGCTAACTTCAATGTCTTTAAAATGCATTTTACATAAGAAACAGATTATTTTTTTGCGTTTCCGAACTTTAGTTTTCTAATGTACTAATATTTCATGTATTGATACCCGAGTCAAAATTTTTGGATTATTAGAATACTTATGATTAGTAGATACTACGAAAATAGTATGAGCAACATTCAACAACTCCTTGACCCATGGTGTTACATCATATTCTTGAAATACGAAACGACTTTAGAGAAACATTCGACGAAGATGCAAAACTTGACTTTATATAACACTAATATTTAATTTTCTTACATATCTAAAATTGGCCTAACACACGTTTTTGTTAGCACGTTGAAGCGCCTAGACCCATTAGTCAAGAAAATAGGAAGACATTTTACATAAAATACAGTCGAAATTTTTGCGTTTCCGAACTTTACTTTTCTGATGTACCAAATTTTCAATTATTGGCCCCGGAGCGTTTTTTGGTTTACTGCAATCCATATGAATAGAAGATACTATAAAAATAGTATGCGCAACATTCTACAATTCCTTGTTCCATAGGTTACATTATAGTTTTAAAAAAAGAGACGAATTTTGAGGATAAATTGGAAGAAATTGCAAAACTGTCTTCCAGGAGACAATATAGTAAAAATTGAGTGACCAAATACAAAACAAAAAATTTATTAAAAAAAGCTCGAATAAATTTTTGATAAGGTTGCAAAATAAATTTATTGTTCAGTGACTTGAAAACAGAAATAAAATAAATTTGACTTTTTTTCTGAAAAATCCCTCAAATTTTTTGATGATATTTGTTGGATTTTCAATTCATTTTTCCCTCCTTTGTTAACAAAAACCACTTGATTTCTACATCCGTGACCTTATAGTGTTTTTGAGTTTGCCAGTCCAACATTGATATACAAGCCCTTTTCTAAGCGAGGGATTTTTCAGAAAAAAAACCGATGACTTGGTTTTTCGACTTTGTCTTAAAAGTTGTTTGTATTTAAATCGCTTTAAGGCTTTACTTAAATCTTTAATAAAGTGCTTATTACAGAGTGTAAGTCAATTTTACATGATCAAAATGCGCGCTTTTAATTAGGTTTAATTGAGGATTACAGATATTTTAATTCGAAAAGTAGATACCTAAATTTAGAAGAAACGTGCTACAAGACTTGTAACCTATTTTACGATCTGAAAAATTTTTATTTAGCAAAATCGGTTGAACACCTTTTCCGAAAAGTAATATACAAAGGATGTCTCTTAAAATCGTTCATTTTATGTATCTAATTTTCGAGCGAATTTAACTAAGGAGGAAATTTTTGGGTATACCTCTGCTGTGTACTGTTGATTGCACAAATACCACTTGAATTAAAAAGAACTTAACCGAGTTTTATAGTCTAATTGATAACACCCCATGTCTAGGTACAGACTTCCTAAAAGACAAGGCTCGACCCAAATGTACTACGAAAAGACCATATTCGACTAATTTGAGCAATGAAAACATTGTTGCTGGACTCTAGGACTTTCTGGACTTAGCTCGACTACGATTTTTCGCATAAGATTTTAGCTGGACCCAAAATTTGGTGTGGAATTAAACGCGACACAATGTTTGCGAAGGACCAATACAATTAAGCCAGCTGGTTTCATTGAATCAAGTTATGTGGTAATATACTCGAGCTTCCATAACTTTTCATCTTAAGATTAGACGAAGATCTTGCTGCTTTTGGCAATTTTCCAACTGTTTTGTAAGTTGGACTGCTCTGGTGCAAAGCTATTTAGTCTTGGTCCTTCTGTATGTACAGAAGGAGAAAAAAATGAATAGGTTTGGATTTTGAAAAAAAAACAGACTTAGGAAGAGACTAATGGTTAAACCATGAAAAGACCTTAGCTGGACTTTGTTCGTTAAGAAAAGACTTAAGCTCGACCCACGAAAAGATATTAGCTCGACTTCAACTAGGAACCTCGACCCTGTAATTATAGTCAATATTGCCCCCCTCGCACTACTAGACTTTAAAAGTCTTTTCATAATAAGTCGAGGCCTAGGCCTGGGACACCAGGAGGCGAGACTCCATTGTAAAAGAACATAGGCTAAGTTTATACCCGTGTTAACAACCCTTCGTTTACAATTTTGAGAGGGTTAACGGCTTTAGCAGCAAAAAACCGTAAATTTAACTTTACACGAGGAAATTTGAAATTGGATTACACATGTTTGCATGATGAGCTAGAGCGAGAAAACTTTAATGTGAAAAGTACTGACAAAATATTGCAAGCGTACTTGCAAGCGTACTTTCAAAAACTTGTAAGTGTTTTACACAAGTCCAGTTGAACCCCTTTTGAACCTTAAACAACAATGTTGTCAAGTGGACTGAGATGCACTCTAAAAACGTGCAGGTAAATTTACCTAAAAATGCAGGTAAATTTACCTGAACTGTGCATGTATTTTGGCGTTCCTGCACAGTACCTGCACGGTACCTGCACGTACCTGCAAATGCAGGTAATTTTACCTGAAATGTGCATGTAGTCCCCCTGCACATTTTACCTGCAATTTACCTGAACAGTAAAAATTTTAGGTAATTTTACCTGCACGATTTACCTTAAATTTGCAGGTAATTTACCCTTACAGTGAGGGTAGTGTAAGGGTAAATTACCTGCAAATTTAAGGTAAATCGTGCAGGTAAAATTACCTAAAATTTTTACTGTTTAGGTAAATTGCAGGTAAAATGTGCAGGGGGACTACATGCACATTTCAGGTAAAATTACCTGCATTTGCAGGTACGTGCAGGTACCGTGCAGGTACTGTGCAGGAACGCCAAAATACATGCACAGTTCAGGTAAATTTACCTGCATTTTTAGGTAAATTCACCTGCACGTTTTGTCGTGGGAGGAACAGGGTTTGAGCAGGGAAGGATGCAAAATTGTCTCAGCTTTTGCATGGGCCTCTTGAGCTTCCCTGACCAACAGAGACGGTGCATTGATCTCCAGAAGGAGTTCACCAGACTCTATCAGCCAGGGAAAAAAACAGAGACCCGAAAACTGCTAAGACACGGGGCATCCAAAATGCTCAATAATAGGAATAAGTGGGAACAAGGCGCGGGGTTGGGCAAAAGGGTGAGTACACAAAAGGGTGGGGTTTTGCCATCATCGGAAAACCAATTTCTCAACTGCAAAACATAATACATCGGAAAATTTATCCCGGGAACAAGTATTCCTCGTCACGTTCTCTCCATTTCTTTTGAGATGACAGAATTTAGAGCAAAAACCCTTGCACACATAACATTAAGATTAATGCAAACAATAGAATACATAAAAATTTGATTCACGTTTCTATCGGTCTTTTAAAATAATTTTTGCCAAATTTTCTAGTCAGACTGACTTCCGTATTCAGAAAAATTTTTGAATTTAATCAGTTTTGCATCATTTGTTCGACAAAGTATGGCCTTTGTTATGTGATTAGTTCTTTGCACGTTATAAGTGATTGTTAGATTATGTCTCATGAATTCTGTTTTCTTCTCATTGATCCAAATTACCCCAAAAAGGATCAAGAGGCTCAGATTTTGTTGTGCCTTGCAGTACCCATACTGATGAATTTTTACATGTTATAATAGTCCAAACCTATAAATAACTAGTTGTAATTGACATGACTCAATTAATAGGTTTCGTCGAGTCAAGTTTTTTTAGAGGTTGTTTCGGATTTCTGTTACGTTAAATTCTCCCGAGAGCTTATGTAAATTTTGGTGTTTGAGTTATCGGCGAAAAACCAGATGATGTTTCAATTCATCTATCAGCTCACTTGGGCCTACTATATGCCACGTTGTGCAAGGCTGAAGTAATTGGTAGGGAAAAAACGAGGTTTAGGACCATGAGAACACCATTTCTACAACAGCAATACATAATGCAGCGAAAAATATCTCCTGGAAACAAGTATTCCTGCATCAATTTTTTTCCAATTCTTCTAAGATGACAGCATTTTGAGCCAGTACCCTCGCACACAGTACCTTGCAATTACTCCCAGAACCGAATAAATGGCGATTTTCATGCACGTTTCCGCCAATTTTTAAAAATAAGTATTGTCCAACTTTTCTAGTCAGCCTGACTTCAGTGTGCAGAATAACTTTCGGTGGTATGTATTAAATTCTCAGTCTTCCATTTGCCAAAACAAATTTTTCTTTAGAGCAGGGGAGGCTTGGAACTAGCCGAGTTTGCGGTTTCTGGTTTAAATGTGTTTTTGCAGAGTGGAAGATTAAATTTTTTCCGTTCAGTCAACAAAATTATATTCATTGTTCACCATTATTTTCATTTATTTTCAATAGTAACTTCCGGTCCAAGAAAAGTCCCAGAGCAATTTAGGAAATCTTGAAAACGTTTTAAAAACGAAAATGAAATTTTGTTAATGATAAATATTTTAAATTTTTTGTTCACTTCAGTCCATCTTTGGAAAAATCATAGGGAAGCTTAATGGAATTGTCTTTGCTATCTGAAAAGAAAAACTACGAATTTTATTTTCAAACTCAGTTTTCCTGTAAAAATTTTCCTTCAAACTGATAACTTAAAATCACAAAAAAATTGCAGGTAAATTACCTGAATAATGTGCAGGTAAGCAATTCCGGGGAAAATTGTGCAGGTAAATTTTACCTGCACTTGGCCTTACCTGCACACTGTTCAGGTAAATTTACCTATACATTATTTAGAGTGTGAGATATCCCATTACCCAATAAGCTTTTATCTTTTCAACGTCTTCAAGATTCTGACTGAAGTTGCGACTTTTGATAGGACAAACGTTCTGCCGAAATTAAAGTAAAATTTTAGATTAGTAATGCAATTTTTAAAAGTGCAACAGGACTCCATCAGGATAAAAAAAACAAAATGGATAACTAAATCTACTAAAAGGGGTAAAAAATCAACCATTACATCTAAAAATGAATGACTGCTGAGAAACAATTTAAAAAACTAATTATACGATGAAAAAATGATTTTCAACATTAAACACAGTTGAAGTAGCTGAAGGTGATAAAAACTGTAACGTATAAATCAATTTCCACTTTAAAAATTTTATAAAAATATTTTTGCAGGCTTGTAACTGTTTCTTGTCCTCATTTAGTTTTTTTTAAAAAAAACGTGCTCTAGAAAGAACCATTGGCATCGAAGCTTGACCAGATCCAACTCCCGAGAACCTTACAAGTTAAACATATGGTTTGCAAATCCCACCATCATCAAAACTAATACCAGGCCGTTGTAAACCTGTCATGAACAAAGTTTCCAGGAAGTAATTCTTTTTCACTTTTGTTCAGTATTTACTGTGGCACAAAAATAAAGCAGTTATTGTTCCGACCCTCTTGAGGGGGGAGGAACTATATACTCAAATGGTTTTTTTTTGTTCCGTGAATTTTCGCCGCTCGATATATTCATCGTAGAGAGTTGAGACTGGTATCATTAGAAAGCTCGTCCAGCGTAGAATATGGAGATAAAAGATTTTTTTAATTTTCGTTTTCTACAGGGAGTTATCGAGGTTTAAACTTCTGAGAAAAGAAGAGTGAATTCACGTTGTTTTTATTCAGATTTTCCGGAATTTTTTCCTAAAGTTACGTCAATTTCGCTAAAATTTGTTATAATTTTATAGAAAAAATCGTTGATTTTATTTTTGAAGACGAACAAGCATTGTTGATTGTTTTGGTTTAATTTTTTGGTCAAAAAATCAGGATAAACATTTCAAAATTTAGCCTTTTTCGTCAAAAACAGCACGAAATAAGCTACTTTAGTCCACTTTGATTGAATTTGTCGACAGTACACCCCCAAACAACAGTCATACAATCTTTGTAGACTCAGAGGGGGGCTATTTCTACTTCAGAGTCCGCTAAGAGTGCACTGTAGTTAAAACTTTGCCGTTTTTTGCTAACTTTACTCGTTGATTATCAAAAATGCAGAATTTATTTTGAGTTTTCAACTAACAAATTATCTATAACTACAACATTTGAAAAATCAATTGTTCCTAATGGACAATAAGTATTAGCAGGGCTAGTTTTGGGCCATTCTTGGACTGTTACAATCCAAAAAAAAATCGGGTAATCAGTCAGTCTTTTTTTTTTTTAAAAAAAAGACTTTTTTAATAATAAAGAAGAGAACATATCAAATCAAAGCTCAGGAGTGATAGGTCCAACCAATTCGCTTGCTAAGCAGCTCCAAGTTAATGCATTTAGTTTTTAAATTGAAAGTTTATGGTCGTTTCTTTTTTTAAAAATAATTGACTTTTCAATAAATTATGGCTTAATTAGCTTTTCCTCTATTTTTTTCTTAATTTGTTCAACTTCCAGCTTAGTGTCAGCAAAGAAAGACTGCTTCTTCTTTCTACTGATTTAACATTTATTCTCGGTTGCAGTTTTAAGCCTGAAGTTATTGTTTTCTGGCTATGATACTACAAGATTTCGGATTTTTGTTTGTTTTGGTTTTGCCAGTTTTTCACGTTTTCTAATTTTGTCACATTATCACATTATTGACAGTTCTCATGTCACCTGATTAGCATTCAGAATAACGCACAATTGAACATACCAAAATCCTGAAAGATATACATCATCGTTTTAACGGCCTCGACGCCTCTTTCTTGAAGAAATCAATTGAATTTTTTTTAATTTTGTCTCTAACTGTCATTTATACTTTGTCGTTTCGGTCGTTTGAAATTTCCTGTATAGTAATAGGTTTCACTGGCTTTTCATGAAAAAATAGATTAGCCAAATTTCTGATAATAATAGATAGCTGATGGCTTTCATGACTTTGAAAACAATCGTTTTCCAAAATTAAAAAAAAAACTTTTTAACTTCGCAATTTTGTTCTTTTTATGTTTCTTTTTGTTACCTAATCTCGTTAGTTAATTACAGGTCAAATGTGACATTATGGGTGTCAAGGGAATAAAAGGGATTGGGGTCCCAAATTCTTTTTTTTAAAGAATTTGTTATGACCTCACTGGCTTCGACACCGGTTTTTCACAAAAAAAAGTAAATTAATTTGATTTTTGTCATATTTGACCTTCTTTTTGTAGATGCAAGAAATATTCTGGATAATTACAGGTCTCGAGGGCTTCCTTTTCATGAATAAACGACCCTATTTAAATAGCTCTTTTTGTAATTAATGCCTTTCATGACATTGAATGTAATTTTGTTTCGAAAAAAAAAATTAAAAGTATTACATACTTTAGCACTTCGCTTTTTTGTCTACTTGTTACCTAGTCTTACTAATGAATGGCCACGTACTACATTATAGTTGTTTGAAGAAGGCGCAATCAAATATATTTTGAGTGCTAAAATTTGGCTTGACGGTTTTGACATCGTTTTCTGGCAAGTTTCAATTGAAATTTTGTTTGTTCTTTGTTGTTCTTTTTAGCCGCTTTAAAAAATGAATAAGGACAAGTCCTAATGCCCTTCTATAGAAGCAGTGGTAATCGTAAATTTGTTGTAATATTAATTGATTCCTAATGGTATTTATTACTTTGAAGTTAACTGTTTCAAAAAAATAAGTTAATTTTTTTACTTTACTGTTTTTGTTCTTTTTTGTATGATTGTTACCAAACCTTTTTTTCGACTGGTCGCATATGTTTTCTGGTGATTTATAAGTTATTTTTGTTTAGTTTGAGGTTTATCTGACTGTATGTTGACTTTGTTTTTAAATTTAGTTTTTAAGAGGGACATAAATTTTTTGATGTAATAAATGTTTGTTGTTGTTGTTGTTTGATTTTGCTGTTCGTCTTGACTCGCTTTCTTAATATTGACATACTACAGCAATCTAATGCATCAATTTTTACTCCACTGAGTTATTTGCTTTGGAGGTTATCTTATCGTTCATACAGAATTTTTTTAAAAAAGACTTAGGCTTTTTTGGGATTCGCAAAAAATAATTTTTGGGTTTTTCTATCTGTTCCTCATTTGGTAGACAATTATGCCAAAATTGTGGGTGGGCGGGGTCGGAACCTTATGTGCCAGCGCACATTACCGAGCCGCCTTGTTTCATTTGAATTTAATAAGAACTCAGCTTGGTCTTGCACGTTTTGATGAGTGATCAATTTGTGTTAGCTTTGTTCCAAAAATTTTGAGTATGAAAGTATGGTCGCAAATACACAAATTTAAAATATCAATTGATCACGCTTATTAAAATCAGAAAGAAATAGTTTATATATAGATGGCTTTAAAGGCTCAAGGGACTGCAGGGAGTTTTGAAGGCAGGAAAGTGTGCTTATATTCTTCCTTGGTATGTATATTAGTAAACTTCTCCTCAGTAGAAAACCATGATTTGTTTTAATAAGATCTTGATAGCATTCTTTCAATTCAGTAAAAAAGTATATATATTTGCAATTGTTGGCATGTATCTCGAGAGACGACACTAGTCCTAATTTGTCATGTTGGTTTGGCGTATCAGATTCCTGCATAAAAAAACTAAAAAGATAAAAAAAACTGAATTTCAGTTTATAGTAACTTCTGACTTTCTTTTATTTTGACCTTGACTAGAATAACTTCGCCTTGATTAAGTTTCCTAAGAGGTTGCTCTGAAAGTACATGATTTTTAACAATTTTATGCTGTATTAAGTTTTATCTATTCAATAAAGTATTTTAATTTATTTCACAATTAATGCGATAATTTTTTGATTCCTGAATGCTTTACATATCTCATGCTTTCTCTACAATTGTCTTCTTTTTCAATAACTGTATGCTTATTATTCCAGCCAAATAACACTTCAGGGTAAAGCATTATTTTTCAGGTCAAAATTGACTTATGTCCAATATCATCAGTTAAAAAAATCCACGCCAAGTTTTTCCTGAGATCAGGTGAAGTAGATTTTAATACCTTTTAACCTCCATAGTCTTCAGGAAATACCATGGCAAAAATAGCCTAGGTAATTCTGCTCCCTCCCTCATCATTGAGAACCCAATTAGCGTTGAAAATGTCATAATTAGGGAAAAAGGAATCTGAAATGCACTCGATAGTATATCAATGCTGTACTAATAATACCACTCTGCGTACTAAAGCAGCAATAATGCGTGAACAAATATAGGGACGAGAAGTAATACGATGACTAAAGGAAATATATCAGCCATCAATCAAACTATCAAAGGTCGCCAAAAGAGATACAGGATCTCATTAAGGAATTATAGTGCCCTTCTAAATCCTGAGGGGATTGTTTGTCAGACAAAATGACAATGTCTGAAATTTGCAGCCTAAAGCGAAACAACAAAATTGTATCATAAAATATACTTGATTACAAGCTAGATTAAAAATCAAAGGTAACAATTCTATCTATTTTTCACTCGTTAGTGAAATTATGGCATTCTGATAAACAACAATTGGGAAAAACTGCTGTCTAATCTTACTATTGAATAATTTACAAACTGATTAGTTTTGTTACAGAAGACATTATAATTTTCCTGCACGTGAATTTTCCTATAAGAATGTGTAACGAAAAAGCAATTGGTGTTCGTAATTACTATTCATGTAGCGATAGGTATGAAGTGGAATTAAAACTTTTTCTGAAATGGTACAGGAATTTTTTGATATCAGAACTTGCTCCTTCCAATGAGTCATAATATGCGGGTGAAAACATACAAAAACAGACGTAGATCTGAAACTTGAGTCAAATCAAAATTTGCTTTAATGACTTTAAGTTATTACAATTAAGTTCTGGAATTTTAATCATTTTTTAACCATTAACAGATTTTTTCAAAAATAAGCTGATCGTGGTGGCGGTCAAGCAAGCCAAAAAGCAAGCAAGCTGAATTTTTCAAAATGGGTCAAATAAGTCGAAAGTTAAAAAGACAATTGTATTATAAAGTGCACCAAGAAGGCCGGTGGGCACGCTTCGTGCGCGTTGCTGATCGCCACGAAAATCATCCAGGGGTTTCTTGATTACATCCCATAGCGAATGAGAAGTAAGGACAGTGATCCGCTATGGCTCACAATCACTAGATGTCTAATAAATGACGTACTTTTGTTTTTATGCAGTGGCATACATTTTGCGCAGTCTTGATTGTGTTGACTAACAACGACCTATTTCTGATAGGTTACATAACAATAAAACATTTCGGTTTGCTTCTACATCGGTTTACTTTTACTTCGGCTTACTTTGCGTTCGGCGAATTGTCTGTCAAAAATTTTGGGTCTTTTCTATCCTCAGATAAAAGATTTAAAAACTGTGTGTCCATGCGTTCAAATGGTTAGAATTTAAGAACCTGCGAGTTGGACATCTGTTTTAAAAGATTTCTTGGAAACAACTATCCTGTTTTCAATATAATGAGTTGCTGGAACCAGAATTTTGACGTTTTTGGTATACCAAATCGTCACAGAGTAGACAAGAGGTATTTAAATTTTAACCAAAATTTACATATACAAGTGTCTTTTTCCTAATTTGTCAAACTATGCCTCATAATATTTAAAGTTTTTTAAAAAAATTTGAGTGAAAACCCAGGTAATGTCGGTAAGAACCTGACAAGAATTTGAATAACAAATTGAGAACAAACAAATTCATTAAACTCAACTTTGATTTATAAGGCCAGTTATACAATAAAATGATAAATTACGAAAAGTTAACAAATAATTCATAAAAATTGAAATAAAAAAATTAATAATTATACAAGAACTTAAAAACTGTTTGTGTTTTTAGCAATGACTTTCAGGAATATTTAGAACTTGCATTACTCTATACATAGTTTGCAAGATTTTTTTAAAACATGTAAGAAGTTTATAAGTCCTTTTCTCTTTAAACTTTTATATAGAGTGAAATTCGCGAACTTCAAATAAATTGCTTCAAAAGTCAAACACTACCACACAATTTCTTATCCTACTAAAGAGAAAACCAGCAAAATCTTCACACGCGTTGAATTGAAAAAGTGCGTTTAGTGTCTCGATCATTCTGTAGAACAAAATTAACCAGAAAGAGAAGGAGGCAGCCAATAGACTGAGGCAGAGCGGAATTATTTTTACAAGACGAGAAGAATATTTGATTCACTCGCAACATTTTCAACGTCAGATTTTACTAATTCTGGCTCAAAGTTTTGTGCCAAAGTAGATTTTTCAAATAATTAAAAAATATATTTGGAAGCTTAGATAAATCTATTAAAATCATTTTCAGCACTTATTAAATATGCAAGCGCAAATTCAAGATATATTGTCCTTTTGCAGTTTTAGACAATTTTTTTTTCATATTTTTTGCCCGTGCAAGAAGTTTACTGCTGATCAATTATGTTGTTTGTTTGAGTTAGCTTCTCGTTTAAAATTTTTTACTGGCATCAGGTTTTTTTTTAACAAAAATATATAAGTTAGCAGAATTATTCAAATCTAAATAATCATCTTCTGATTTAGCGCTTGTTTTTTGTTTTTTGGTGCTTTTTGAATAATATCTTACTGGATTTTTAACTCTTTTTATCTAAACTAAATTTTGTATTTTTTACTAGCAAGATGCTATAGTTGAGATGTATGATCTCATGCTTTTAATGCATTTAGCGAATTTCAAAATAGTTTATGCTTTTTAAGTTGCAGTTTTTGGTTACTTAGTTGCTTGGTTTTGTTCGCCATGCCTTTCATAAGGTCACTGATGAAAAAACAGTTTAATGGTCTTTAGGGGGCAAGCAACCGGTGCAGCCTTGGAACTTTGGGACACATACAGATTTGCTTCAATTTCTGTTAAGTAGTTTTCAATATATTCTGTTCAATTATTATCTTCAGCTGTTGCCTATTTTGTTCTGATTTACAGATTAAAGGTTTTTTATTCCATTTGATGTTAATGGTAACTGTGTTGGAGAAGCAGCTATTGTCAAATATCCCAAAAATGCATTTTTGTTGTTCATTTTTTTCTAGTCTTTCTCCAAATCTTGTCAGTAAAATGCTTAAAAATTCCACGAAGCAAGTATATTAGTTGAGATCTCCTGGTGTAGTTGCATTTTTTTGCTTCTAGTCAATTCCGTAGTCTTCCCTATCCGTTAAAAGTTTTCATTTACTTTTTCTTGTTCCTCCAAGACACGATTTTCAGCTGAACTTCTGATGGACAATTTTCAACTCCTATCTCAACTTCAATGGAATTAATTGATGAACAAAATTGGCCTAAAAGTATACCTGGATCAAAAGATTCTATTCAAAAGAAGGAGGGTTGGCTGATGAAGCCAGGTCTTGAAGTAATTGACTCTTAGGTTGTCTCACCTAATTACAGCAAACTTAGATTGTTAAAAGTACTGAACTCAACTGAGTTAGGTCATGAAGTTGACTTCAGTTTAATTTTACGGCCTAAATCTGAATTTCCTCCTCTTAATAGCACCTTATGATTCTCGATTGAAGTGCTAACATTTCTTCGCTTGTCTTTTCTTATTCTGTTTTAATCCCTATTGACATCAAAAGGGTAAAACGTGTTTTTTTTTCGCAGAACACAACTTTTCTGTATCCTCCATAGCTTTTGCGATGATATGGTAAAAGAGGTCTTTTGATAGACGATAGATTTAAATTAAACAACATTATGAGTTTATTTGCAATTTTCTCGTCTAAAATCTTAGGTTTTAGGTCGTCTCTTTGTCATTTCTAACTTGCAGTCAAACTAAATTTTTTTATCCATTCAAGGGAGTTGATTACATATTTCACAAAAAGTCATGCTTATACAACATGTTTATAAAGATATATAAAGCATACAAAATCATCAGATTGAAAATTTTGGATGAGGCCCTATAAAAAACTCATATGATAATTTTTTCGAGTAATAGAAAATTCAAATAGTCTATCATTGGAGAAACTAAAATCAATACATACACTATGGTACCAAAAAACTACGTACAACATGATCTCTGCTTTTAAAGAATGATTCGTGCTTCATAAGCATGATTTGCGCTAAGGCGTGAAAAAAGGTGCGAAGTTTTAAGAGAAATTCCATTCTCCTTTTCTCCGCTTAAACAGAAAAGATGGTTAAACCGCTTTGTTCGTTCACTGTTTCCCAAATTGTTACGCTAAAAGATTATTGGAAATTCTTTCCAAGAAAACGAGTGGAAGTTACTGGAATGGCCAGCATACAGTCCAGATCTGAATCCTATTGAAAATTTATGGGCAACTTTGAAGCAACGATTACGAAAACAGACAGTTTTTTTGGAAAATTTAGAAGAATAAGTGTATGAAATTTGGAATGAAATTGAGCCAGACGTCGTGGGAAACCTGTATGAAAACTATACAACCTGTCTAATAGACGTCAAAAAAGCTAATGGTGGAATGATGCGTTATTAGAGAACAAATTTGAACTCAAAATGTTATATTATTTGATGTTTGTATTGCTTTTTAAAAAAATCTTTAGGTGTTCGTAGCTCTTTGGTATCATAATGTATAATCTAAAGCACTACTAAGTGTGGAAAAAAATTACTTGCTTTCCCTGAAAACCCAATCTGTGTTTTCGATAAGAAAATGCGAGGTACGCTTGACTTTTGGACGAGTCTAAATTACTGCAGATGACTTAAAATCTCTCCCAAAAGTATGCAAACTTACCTGCCTGCTGCAGTAAAATTGCTGTGGCATCACAATTAAAGGAAACAAAACAAATATCTGAGAAAATTTCGTATATTTTTTCTGAATCAATTTATTTTTCAAAACGTTTAAAATTTATAGAGAACTAAAAGCTATATATGCTATGATTTTGAGTTCCTGAACGACTAATATAGTTGTTTATTTTGAAATCAATTAATCAAAAATTCTTAAAATTTTGTGTTTGCAATAATTTACTTCAGCGGCATTTTCCTTTTAATATTTTTGATATGATAATAGTATAGTCTTTTGTTTTCCCGAACCGAGCTCAAATTTGCATTAAAATTAATGAGTGTGTTCACAAAAATGACGGAGAGTAAACTATTGTGGCGAAATTAAATAAATAGAGATCTGTCTGTGACCCAGGTTGAGGTGCCAGATCAAAAACCGATATGTCCAGACCGAAATGAACGCACAAGAGGGGTGTCGTGCGTTCAAACTTACGCGGTCTGGAAACACCAATCTACGCACGATAGTCTGATCATAGACAACTTTGAACGCACGAAAGTCTGATCATAGACAACTTTGAACGCACAAAAGTCTGATCATAGACAAATTTGAACGGACGAAAGTCTGGAAATAAGAAACCTTGAACGATTGAGAAACTGAAACATTGAGAAAACTTTGAGCCTCATTTTTTATTCGAGAAATCATTAAATAAAAAATGTCTTTTGAAGATTTGATTCAGTTTTTCGAAGGTTATTTCCAATAAAACCACGTTTTTCCTGTTCGTAAAAGATATCGATCTGGCAAAAATTGAGTTAACAAAAAAGCGATGATAACATAAATTTCTCAATCTAACCCCCAAATAAATTTGGAGGTTGGAACAAAGAAAAGTTAAGTACGATATGGAACCACTTCATTTTGTTCCGAAAAGTCGCATGACAGATTGGTCCCTCGTCTTTGAGAGTTTGAACAGCAGTCAAATTTCCTTCCTCAAGTCAGTAACTGTGATCACTCTAACTAAAACTCAACTCAATGTATCAAGTTGATAGAATTCGCGAGAAAGCTGTCTTTCGCGAGAAAGCTGTCTTTCGCGAGAAAGCTGGCGGACCTGCTATATTATATAATAATGTATATTGGTTTTGTTTCAAAAACAATTTTGGTGGTCAAGATTTTGTTGTTAGGACGTCTGTGGTCTTTGATTGATTCACTATACTACTGCTGAACTCTATAATTTTCGTATAATGTCTGGATCATGTGTCAATCTCTTGGTAACTGCAATTAATTTACCGATTGGCGTGTTTTTTTTGTATCCGTTAAGACAGCAGTACCCAGGTTGAGCTGCACGACCCAAACCAGCGTGATCAGATCGACTTGGGTTACGCACAGGGGGAAAACAGCGACCCAATCGCGCCTGAACCCCCAACCCTTGACCCAAATGGGCCTGCACGCCTACTGTGCAACAAAAATTGGATCTTGAACCCTAGCGTGCTACCCAATTGAGTCTCGATCCCCTAAGCCGTGACCAAATTGGGTTTGGTGGACCCCCTATTGCTTGACCCATTGGGTCTGATCAGAGATAATTTTGGGATAGACGGTCTGATATCCCCTATGAGCAAGCCATGTTTTTCTATCAGACATGACTTGGGTCGTGCACCTCAACCTGGGTACTGCGAGCAACATTGGTCATTAACAGTGAATTAAGTGAAGAATCAAATAATACAACTGCCTGTGGCTTTGGCTGCCCAAAAGAACTTGCTATTACAAAAATTGTCTGATAACAGCTAGCATTATAGTACAGTTGGCGTAATCATCATGATGATTACGCCAACTGTACTATAATAACAATACTATGAATATCAATAACCAATTCTGTCAACGAGATAGCTACATAAACGCGTACAAAAACACACATCTTGTAAATTAAGCATGCCGGGTTGTCATTTCTTAGTAGTCATAAAAAAAAACATATATGATGTCATACAAGTATTACGCTTTCTTAGTACAATCTTTGTACGATTACTAGGAAATCATATATGACTTAGTACGATAACAAGAACATCATATATGATGTTTGTATGATTAGTAGGAGATCTTAAAACAGAACTCATTTATGAGACTACTATTATAAACCATTTATGATAAATGTGTGATTATCGCGAAATCATTTATGATACATGTATGGTTATCAAGAAATCATTGATGATCAATGTATGATTACCAGGAAATCATAAATGCCTTTTATTTGATTATCCGGAAACCATGCATGATCCCTGCAGGATAACCAGAATATCATGACATGTTTAACCGTAGCCGCCAAATTGTCGGAAATAGTCGTTTGCAGGTTTTGGGATTGCAAAAATTTTAAAAAGATAAAAATTGACAACAACCTAATTTCTCTAAGTGCTAAAGTGTGTTTTGATTTCTTCTGTCGTTTCATTAGATGAAAAAATTGGCTGAATTTTCTTTTCAAAATGGAGAATATTAAGCTTAATGCAAATGCCACGCAGCATTATACTCTGATAAATTAAAGCAAGAGGAATGTTGACATCAATTTTTTTTACCTAGTGTCAAAAAGTGTTCTAAGTGTGTGCGCAGTTTCATTTGGCTCAGAAAATATTGAAAGTTAAGATTCTATATTGAAAGAAAATGCGCCTAACACTATTATCAATTAGCAGTATACTCTAAAGAACTCCGATAACTTAAGTCTTTAAACAATAATTTTTGGTTCCCGGGCATTATTGGTTTAATTCTTTTCTTTTGATTTCTTGATTTCGCTTTCTGACCTTGACCTTTATCGAATTCCCGTAAATTTCTTGAAGGGGTTGTTTAAGTGTCCCTTAAAGAAATGTACGACCTTTGTATGATTACCAGGATATCATACAAATCATATATGGCCTTGTATGATTACCGGGATTTTTGTATGACCGGCATCCCGGGATATCATAGAGATGGGTTTTACACAACGCCCATTTTAAAACAACGCCTGCAAACGTTGTCTCAATTCATGAAAATTTAGCATGTATACAAATTTGTTGGTTTGTCGCATGTCCCTATAACCTTCTATTATGAAGCAGGAGTCAATATAACAACCACACTCAATGAAAAATCACGTAGAATCATTGATTTTTCTGTCTTTTATAAACAAAAGCAGTCTTTTCATTCGCTTCCATGCTTGTTTAAGTCCCAATCAGGGTCTTAAATTCCAATAGATGTTATTTTCTGGCAAATTGCCAGTCATATTTAAGAATTGGGCCTTTTTGACTCTGGAACGTCCTTATTGTGACCGAAATGGTTCGGTTGACAAATTTGCTGCTTTGCACAACAACTGGCAACAGACGTCATTTGATCTTTTAGCAAATTTAATTCGAATTCAATCTATATCGAAACGCTCACTGTTATCTACAATTTTGACTACATCCTAAATGTGGCAGGGGCTAGCACCACCAACACAGGCGTCACTCAATCAAGCTAATACCTTTGTTCTTTTTGCCCGATTGCAGCACCACTAGTTTCGGCTCTACCAACCGCAGAAAGCAGCCATGTAACCAGGGAAAAATATCGAAGCATAAAAAATTTTTTTTTGAATCTTCAAAATGTAAATTTAAAGGTATAACCCTAACAAAAACGTTTGCTTAAATATTTACAAATTCAAAATCTCCTCGTAAATATATGAATAGTTTGGTCTTTATACTTCAGTAGAACAAAATTCCTAAAGCCTCTTACTTGTCTATCTATTGGAACACGTTCATGCAGTTTGACCATTTCGCTGTTTAGTTTTTCCTTAAATTTGTTTTTAGTTTTTTTCTTTTCGGATTACAATTGGTAAATTATTCCACTTCTTAGAAAAATTTCTGATCAGTGACCTGTCACTCTAATTGAATTGGCACTTATTCTTTGGAAAAAATTGGAGAGTTCTGGAGTGTTTGGTCAATTCGTACAAAAATTCTGAATAAGTTTTTGATTTCTCGACTGCTCTCTTTATATTGTGAGAGGAGGTCAAAAAATTTAAGAAGACAAACTTTTTTAATGAAAAGCTCTGCTGGCAAAATTTTGTCTGTCAATAATAGATCTTTTGCACTGTCAAATTTTTTGCGTAGGTGGCAAACCTTTATTCCCCAGGTTATTTGTCTATTAACTCTGTGAAGTTACATAACGGACAACGATTGGAAAAAAATGTACTGAAATTGAGATGGGACAAAGCAAGTGATTTAAAAAGACCGATTCTCGCTTTTAATTGTAGAAGGTGTCTTACTAAAAAAATGACCTAATAGCTTGTGCCATTTTTGTTAACATTTTGTTTAGCTGTATGTCAAAATTTAGAATATTATCAATCATTATATCTAAACAACGACAATTTGTTTATTGCTCTATGAAAATTCCATTATAAAGGAATTGTTCTATTTTTGATTCACCAATTTTTGAAAAAAAACACAATTTCTGTTTTATCTTGGTTTAAAGTTAGCATATTCTGCCTCATATAACTGTCAGTATTTTCAAATACACTGTTAATTTTGCATAAGAGATTTTCATTGGATTTGGAATGACAAATAATGCGTGTGTCATCTGCAAACTGTAAAACGTCCTCTCTTTTTTTCATTTTTTCTGGGCAATTGTTGATATACATTAACAAGGGCTAACAAGATTGCTTGCAAGATTCTTGCAAAATTTTGGATTCTTCGATCACAAGGTCTATCACACAGTCAAAATCAACTGTATATGCAACACCCGCACACTTTAATCAGTTAAATTGAGCCTAAAATTCTATCAAAAACAATTTTTTACATTTACAAATGATTAAGAACTTTGAATCGGTCATTATCTACAAATTCAAAAAAGGTTTAAATCCTTACATCCAAACAATTGGACTTGGCCTTTTTGATAGTTTATAAAAGAATTTTTTACTTACCTTCTGTCTTCTGGTTTCTCCTTCGGATCGATTCCCAGACGCCGTCTGAGTTGTTCGAACTTCTGGATGACCTTGACGTAGACCAGAACCATAGCGAGAGAGTCCACAGTTAGGAAGGTTCCCAAAGCCACAGCGTACTCGATGTCTATCACAGTGCGCAGAGTGTAAGGGACCCATTTCCACGAAGCATTCAAGCAAGCCTAAACATTTCTGCACATGGAAGGCGTACTTTGCTTTAGTGTCCATTTCCGACTGCATTTTCTTAAATAGGCAAAATTCAGGAAAAATTTGGGAAAAATTTTGACAAAATGCTCTTCAAACTGAAATCCTATGCTAGTCAGGAAAAAAATCAGTGCAACAAATGTCTGTGCAAGGCATGAAAAAAATTCAAATTATATAGCAAGGTTTGTCCTCTGTGATTTTTTTGCATTTCGGGACGATTAGCCCTATTGAAAACTAAATGTTTTGATAACCACCAGGCTAACAGCGGCTCTGCAACTTTCATCAGATTGATCGGTTGACAGATTTTTTTTGAATAGAAAACGATGAATTTCGTCAAATGTTTATAAAGTGATAGCGAATCGATGAACAGTGAACTGAAGTATTCCCACATGTAGTTAGACATGATAAGACCAAATTATTTGGTTGCAAAAAAATTGCAGACGAAAATGAATAGAAAAATGTAAAAAACATGTGTTTTGTTAACCCGTTTTTCAAACCAAGAGCATCCTCAACAAAATTTTCTGCAGTTTTCAAACATTTCAATCTTGATAGTTACTAAATATCAGAAACTTTGATAGATGCTGAGTTTTGTTCGATAATAAATTAAGAGAATTAACAATTCTTCCTAATTAAAGTATATCAACATTTTGAGAAAACTCAGTTTGATATTTTGAGGAAGCGGTGGCAACGGAATTAAGTGCTATGCGCAAACAAAATCTAAAATTATTTAGACATTGATAGAAAAACATTGCAATAGGGTTTGAAACAGAAATTGAGAAAAACGTTTATAACTAGAAGACATTAATTTCAATTTTGGCCAGCCTACATCATACGGTATTATTGGGTTGACAAAACTAGAAAATTGCTAATTTAAAACTGCGAAAAACTCATTATCAAATACATTATAGTTTTTTTGTAATAAAAACTGACAAACTCAAATGCTTAAAGTTGTTTAGCTTAAAATTACTTCAAAAAGTTTTTATAACCTTGCGTAGTGATGTGTTGCAACATTTAGGGACAATATGATGCAGGAGGCATAAACTCTCATTTTCTGTTTGTGTTTCTGTGTTTATAATCTAAACTCGCCGAGTCCCCTTAGTTTTTTTCTATAAAAAATATCTGAGAAAAAAGTGTCTACTACCGTTGGTTTTTCAGATACTTGATTTGTGGGGTGTTGCTAAAACACAAGAAAAGTTGTTACATTTTTGCGCTCGTTATTTTAATTTGTTTCCAGCTATCTATGGCTCAATGAAATTAAAAGTTGTTATCCTGGCTGTTTGATTTTTTTGTTGTTTAAACTTAGAAATGAAAAATTCACAATTAGAAACTTTGTATCAACTGATTGTACTTTTCTCCATTTGTCTCCTGGAGGACACAATGACATCCAAATTTTTTGCTTTTCAAATCTGTGTTTTCAAAACATGTTTAAAAAGAGAAAACTCTTGTTCTCCCGGCAACTGGTTTTTTGAAATATTTGCAATAAAAAACAGTTTTTGAGAAATTTGGCGTGATACTTCAATGTGAGAGGTCTAGGAACTCTCATAGGTCTCATTTTGCGTCTACAGTTTCGGACATGAATACAAAAAGTGCGGAATTCGTAGCACAAAAATGAGCATAGTGAGAAAAACTTGGAGGAAAAACAAAATTTTGTCGCTAAAAGCATTTCGTTGCATTTTGGTATGCTCGCTTACAAATTTGTTTTCAGTTTCTGCTTCTAACATAAACAAAAAATATTTACTTAAAATTGAACAACTTTTTGGCTGATTTATTTTGCTTTTCGAAGACTAATTTCAAATTCGCTTCGACTCTTTGCCAAAAGATAATCTAAGTTCCTTTTCTTGATGAATTGGACAATGTCGACAAAAGAATACCAGCATAATTGACTTTGAGTGCCAGTGAATAATGTTAATGAATTTTATTGAAAAGATGAGGAGAGTCAGTTCTCATCAAAATGACTCAATGGAAAAATTTTTTTTCTTTTTTGAACATCAAGCCAAATCGAACAATTATAACCGCGAATTAGCTTAAAAGGCAATTGGAAAATATTGGCTGCGAAAAAAACTAATAACAGAAATTGGCGGTGAGACTTGTACTAGAAAATGCCAAGACTGGCAGAATATGAAGGTTGCTCACGGTTTTCATCACAACCAATAAAATTCTCCAAATTAGGCCACATACAAAATCTAATTTAAACTGGCAAAATGAAACATTGATCTTATGGGAAATTTTACAATCGACTGCAAACAAAGTTAAATGTAACAAATACGAATAATTGTTTAAATTCTGAAAAAAATGATTTTTTGAATGATAGTATTTTAAAAGCACTTAAATAATTGTTCAGAAATTCAAGTAAACAGAAACAGGTTTCTCTCTTAAATTTTTTGTCCTGTGTTTTGAAAAACAATATTACCAAGGCTGAGGTGCCAGACGGAAGCAAGTATGTCCAGACCGTCACAGACAGAAAATACCTATGTCCAGACCGTCCCAGACGTAAGGTGTCTATGTCTAGACTTTTGTGCGTTCACCAGACTTTCATGCGTTCATGCTCAGAAGTTCGTGCATCTTTTGATGTTTCCAGACTTTGTAATTTTGAACGCACGACGCACTCTTGTTTGTTCATCTTCTGTCTGGACATACTTGCTTCCGTCTGGGACCTCAACCTGGGCAGTTTTTATAATATTTAAATCTGCTTGTTTAAAAAATCAACATTATTCACTTCAAACAAAATTACTAACCTGAACAAATCCGGCAAAGTAGGATGCTTTCACCAAGTTGTTCACACGTCTCTTGTTGAAAGTCTTCTTAAACTCGTGAATTTTGCAAATAGCGTAATAACGACTAATAGTTGCTGCGAATACGAGCAAATACGATGAAATCAAGCAAAATCCGAATAAAAAATAATCGATTGAAAGGAATATTTTTTGTGTGAATAAGTTCGTGGGATCAGTACCTATGACATTGCGGAAAACTATAACAAAAATATAACAAAGGTTGAAAGATACTTCGGAAAATGATAGTCCAACTACCAGTCGTTCACTAGCCGAGGGTTTTCTTCGGTATGTTAACACAAAGATAACTAAAGTGCCGACAGTTATTCCGACAATGCCGAACACACCAGTAATGAACAATTCAACCCAGTAAGGTATTAACATTTCAATAAGGGCAAAGTTATGAAAATTTTAAATAAATAATCGAAAATAAACAAATTGTAAACAAACAATGGGTGTTTTCAATTCTTCCTCAGGTAAATAATTTAGTCAAAATTCAATAACTGTCGCGCCATTATGGGTTTTACCTATATTGAGCGTAGACTCCACGTCTGAAACAAAAATGGTACTTAAAAAGTAAATTTTACTTAATTAAGGTCAAATGCAGTTCTCTTTAACACCTATTGGAGGAACGAACGCTAAGAATAAGAGTTAAAAAGATGCTATTTGTTTTTGCAAAGCATATTAAACACTCGTGCGAACATTAAACTTACAGGTTAAATTTTGAACTCAAGTCATAAGATATAATAGCAATTTGGATTTATTTTTTATCAGTTTTATATTCACTCTTTTCCCTGTTGGGAATATATCTGTTTATTTCCCGTTTAAATAATGCCATCGAAATTATCAAACTCCCATAACCCTTTAGCGAGCTTCTTTTGGTATATAAAAATTTATTCCGCGTTTATAATTGGCTGTTTCAATTTGGAGAAAAAAAAATTATTTGTGATGTTCGGCATTGCTGATTTTATCCACTATGATAGACAAAGTGCTCCCAAATAAAGCAAACAAACATCCAGGTTGTGGCATTTTTTTAGCGAATTACATTATGGTACCTTTGTAGGAAAAAGCATCTAGTTTGAAACTAAATTGGCCCTTTTTAGCGAAGTGAAAGAGAGTTTTAAAAATTAGATTAGTGGGCTAGAAAAAACGGCACGCGCGCGGTTAAATTACCTTGAGGGGTGTTGAATTGAAAGCAACATTTTCTATTTCCATTAGTGAAAACGTTGTTGTCAAAGGAAAGGTAAAAAAATCTATTATTAAAGAAAAGTAGAGCGCCATTAGAAGCATGATATCCAGATGTAGCTATTTTTGGCAATGATTGGAAAGAAACAGGTCAAATGAAGTCCAACTTTTTTACTAATCAGGTAAATAAGATGACAATGCTCATAAAATTGCAAGCCGCGGTAGTTGAAAGTAGTCACTATTTGGCTCCTTTAATCAAATTCCCACTAAGCTAAGCTCAAATGCACGTCGGCCTCGCGAACGGACAATAAAACAAGTTGAGTCTTGTTTTTGTGTAGGATTTTGGTAATCCTATCTTGTAGATATTTATTACTATCGAGTATAAAAAGCATCCGGCATAATAATTGAGCTGCAAGGAAAATGCAAAGCTAATAAAAGGAATAAGATAGTAGGAATACTTTTCCTTGTGCACTTGGTACTATTTTTACAGTACAAGGATACTTTGCATGTACTAGACAAGATGGGTGATTAAAAACGTTGAAGACCTTAGGAATGTTTTCACAAGGCTACTGCTTTTGTTATTAATACCTGTTACACAAAAATAGGCTTGTATGCTGAACTTATCACGTGTGTCAAAGTGTTAAAATGTAGCATGATCGATTTTAATACGCCACTCACGCGCGGTTTAGAACGAATTCTGCTTCTTTTCAGAATTACAGTCTACATACTTGTTCCTGGTGTGGTTGATGGGAACGATGATTGGAGTGATTTATTTATATACTTAGTGAAGAGCATCCAAATATAACAATTAAAGTCCTCGAGAGGGAAAAAGAAATCTCCTTCTGTTTCATTGCATACCCCAGTCGATTTCGAATGGTTATCTTGCAAGATTCTGGCAGATTCTGCCAGAATCTTGCAAGATTATGCATAATCTTGCAAGATTTCTGCCAGAATCTTGCAAGATAACCATTTTTCTGCCAGAATCTTGCAAGATAACCATTTTTCTGCCAGAATCTTGCAAGATAACCATTCATTCTGCCAAAAACTTGCAAGATAACCATTTTTCTGCCAGAATCTTACAAGATAGCCATTTTTTCTGCCAGAATCTTACAAGATAGCCATTTTTTCTGCCAGAATCTTACAAGATAACCCTTTTTTTTAAGTACTTCCTACAGCTAAAAATCACGCGCGAAACGTCCTAAAGTGCTCGAAAAAAATATAAAACGTCGCAATATTTGAATGTACACATATTCTGGGCATCGACAAAAAAAGCGGCATAATGATTATCACCAGACAATTATTAATCTAAGGCATCAGCAAAGAAGTCCTTCCATCTTCGATCTCTTTCGGTATTTGAGCCCGAGTTAGTGCAACGGCTTGATTAAAGAGAGAAAAAATGAATAAAGCATTAGGTATCAAAAACTTGAAAGTACAGTTCATCTATTTTTACAACTCGAAGAGAATTATCGGAGGTGTATCTTGTCTCTCGTGCCTCTAATTAAGGAAAATTTCACACTGTTTTGACTTTTTTTAACAATTAGACCCCTTTTCTTGCAAATCTTGCAAGATAACCATTTTTCTGGCAGATCTTGCAAGATAACCATTTTTCTGCCAGAATCTTGCATCATAACCGTTTTTTGCAAGATTCTGGCAGAATCTTGCAAGAAAACCATCCGGTCTCGCCTGGGGTAGTTTGTTTACTAACAAACCATTCCCAAGAATAAACTCTATAATTTAACGTTTTAAAATATTTATTAAAATAAGATGAACTGATATTCAAGTTTGTTATCGAGCATAAGTGAAATAGCCTAAGATAATAATTAACTCTTTTGATTCTTAAAACACCGTTCAAATTTATCATTATGAAAGATCTCAATAAAAAGAATTTATGGTAAAATGTCTCGGGAAAATTTTATTTGATTTTGAAAACTACTCATAGTCTAATGTATCTTCTCTCCCAATATCTCAATGCACTGACAATAGAATACAGCAGTTGTATAGAAATTGAAACATCCTATATAACAAAAAAAAGTTAAAGAAAAACTCAAATTCAATTTATAATAGCATTACTGGTTTCCCAGTAATGCTGAGTTGAATAAAATTATATTCAGTTTTAACACGTTTCAGTTTGTTAAAAGCACAAAAAATCAGATCCTAGGGTTTTGAAAAACATGTGAAAATTATTATGCATTTATATTTCAATTTATAATAGCATTTATATTTCAATTTATAATAGCATTACTGGTTTCCCAGTAATGCTGAGTTGAATAAAATTATATTCAGTTTTAACACGTTTCAGTTTGTTAAAAGCACAAAAAATCAGATCCTAAGGTTTTGAAAAACATGTGAAATTTATTATGCATTTATATTGAAAAGCATGGTAGTCCCCACGTTCTTAAAAATTTCTAAATTTCGTTAGCAAAGCCTTTCTGGTAACTAAAAACGTTCTGGCGAAAAAGTACGCTAGCTTTTGATGAAAAAACAAATTTTCACGTATTTGTTTTGATTAAGGAAACAATATAAATGAGCAACTTGTTCTGTAAGAGAGTTGTTGATCAAGTAAAATGAAAAGGAGATAAAAATACAAGAAAGGAACATCTGATTTTTTATACATATTTTGTTGCACTAAAAGAAGTTAGTGATGTTCAAACTTTCTCAAAGACGACTTGTATTAGAAAAACTTTGAAGCAAAATTGAGCTTTGGACCAAATTGTTTCTGTATTTTTGACCAAAAAAATTAATCAAAAAGCACAGCTGATTTCCAATTAACACAAGCTCATAAATGGATTAAAAACGTATGTCACAAATTAAAAGCTTAACATTGGAATATTTTGTTTAGAAATTGAGGCCTTTTTGAAACTTTCCCTGAAAATTTTCTGAAAACTTTTATTACCACAATAAGAAGTTTTGGCTAGAACAAAGTTAGAATTAATCAGATTTGATGATTTTTTATGTCAAACCTATGGAAACAGCTTATGGAAAAATAATAATTAAATAGAAGACTAACAAATATGGAAATGCGGCAAAAATTCCAAATTGAGTGAAATTTATAATGCTGTCATTTCATATGTGAATGAAATCCATTAAATTTCTCATTATTAAACATTATCAAGCAACAGTTAATAATTTCAAGACAGCCTTTCAAGATGATGAGAATAATGTTTGGTGGTCAGTGTAGAATAAGGGCAGACTTCAAAAAAAATTCCACGAAGTCAATCGATTGGTTACTCCACTCAAAGAAGTAAACGATTATGTCAAGTCAAAGCACAAAAACGCACAGAAAAGTTGAACCAACTTTCAACTTCAATGAATAAAGAAAATAATAACAACAATATTAGTTCAAACTGCGGATTCTTGTATAAACATTTAAAGAGGGAAAACAAAAGCAGCCAAAAAAAGCGTGCAAAGTACGATTATAGCAAACAAAATATTTTGTTTTTAGCTAATCAGAAAAACCTGAAACCAGAAAAAGAAGAAAAATTCCATTCTGAAAATAAAAATAATTTTTTTTATACAAAATTTCTGTTTTTACTTAAACAAAAGACTTCAAATCAGATATTACTTCACATCTGCTAGGAAAATTTGGGAAAAACAGTTGCTAAGAGTAAAAAAAATCAAACTATTTTACGAAGTCATACGACAAGAGAAAAGAATATCAAATTCTGTACCGAAAACCACTGATATAGTACAATTTTACGCTAAAATGTATTCATGTCAGAACATTTATCTTAAAATGGGTTGGTGAAACCAAGAAACAATAATGATTTTTCAAAAGAAGAAGGTGAGTTTCATTGAAACTAAAATTAATTAGTTCCCCAAAGATACAGTATCTGATTACCGAAATGAATGAAAGCCTGATTGGGGATTAATATCAGAAATGTTCTTCTTGATACTAATTGTGGATTAAGCAGACAATTAGTGGTTTTGAAATTACTCATATCACAAGAACAATTAAGTCTGAATTTGGTCCCGAGTAATAACTGATGAGAATCAGCAATGTAGTTTTAGGTTAATTATATGCGCAAGAAGGTTTTGTTTCCACAAAACGCAAAGTTTATTGAAATATTCCTTTTCGAAGATTGGCCACGTAATGTATGTCGGTACAACTATAAAAATTATTACTCTCTTTCAAAACAAACTATAAAAACTATTCCTTTAAAAATTCATGTTTATATAAGAAAAATCTCTCTAATCATCGACCAATTCAAAGTTTCAAGGAATGAATTGAAATACAAATTGATTCGACAAAAAGAGCAAAAGCATACAATTTATTTTTATGGATTTTAAGTAGCCGCGAATCATCAATAAGATGAATCAAACGATTCAAGAACTGTTTTACAACATTTCCTGTTTAATGTGGATAATCTCCCCTCAATCTCTTTTGTTTGTTGTGATAATTAACAAAAAATCTTACCTTCCAGGGTCCTTTTCTGTTTATTATGCAACAACCTTCTCAGTAATTGACGAGGTATACTTAGATCGACGCCACATCAAAAAGATCAAAACAAATCAGCATAATAAAAGCAACAAATTAGCACTAATCAAACACATAAAAATGCGGATGCAGACCTCATTTACAACAGCAGAAAGCACCGGATGTTATCAAAAGGCATTTTGATGAATAAAAAAATAGGCAGTGAATGAGTTCTGCCACCATTCAACTGATTATTTCCCTTTTGTTTTTCCCACGCTTTAACTCACGGTCATTTGAACCACGTGATAATTGTGGAAGAATTTACAAAGGCGCTCTTCAAATATCTTGACGCCTTTTAACCTGGCAACGTGTCACAATATTTCAACTTTATTGCGTTTTTAGCAAAAATACCCTCTCTGATTATAAACTTAAAAATCATTCATTTGGAAACAAACGTTCATTTGACGTTGTCACGTGTTCACGGTCGTGATCATGAGGAAACTTACTTATTGGGACATCTGGGGGTAGGTGGTAGCTATTGAGATTTGCGCGTTGAAAAGGGGGGGGGGCAATGCATGATGTTACGTTTGAAGTCAGGCGGATATATTTGAGGAATCCATTAAATAGGTGACTCCTGCATTGAGTAGGCAATTATTTTCGAGACCTGTGTGGAAAATTTTAATTTTTTTCGCTATTGGGCTTACCCTTTAGTCCTGATCGTATTAAACCCAAATATCAATCACGCTTCCTGTTAATTTGAGCGGAAAAAATACAACATTTTCAATATTGTTTTTCCAACAAAAATGGATTATTTTTAGATCATAGGAAGCGAGTAGGTTTAATTATCGGTGCACTATAAACCCCCTTGTTCCTTGATTCGAAAATGAACACCGGAAGTTACCAAGGATATAATGAGTTTAGCAAATAGAGGGCACATAGATTGAAATTCAGACAGCAGAGACTAATTAATACACACTAATCGTACCACAATGCACGTGATTTTAGAAAAGAAATCGATAATAAAAGCTTGTTGCGGCGAACAATCTACCGGACTACTCCATCCCAATTAATTGTCAGATTAACATTGCACATGAGGTTTCTAAACAAGTTCTAAACCAACCACAAAACTGAACAAAAAGTCGAGCAGAACAGTTTTCTTGCGGAATTTACCATTGCGAAAAGTTACAAATTATAGCGAGAAAGTTGTAACGGCTGCTGTCCCAACCTCTTGATTTACACGACCTCATTCGTATTAGCGAATCCACGCCTCTGCGGATAAAATGTTTTTGCAGTTCACATTTGTTACTGTATATCCGCTCTGCCTTTACCAATGAATTCCAAATTCAGTTTACCACTATTTGCTAATCTACTTTTTTCAATATCAACTTGTTCTGGGTTTGCTACAGTTCCCACGATCTGGGATGTTTGTATATATACCAGTTAAATCCTATAGAGAAACAGATCGAAGACAAAGATATATGTTTAAGAATTGTTTATGCAAAAATATTTAAGCTCAAAAATATGTCGAGTATTGCGTTTTGAAATCACCAGCTGAAATCTCAGAACTTGTGATTTACAACAGTTGAATTGCAGCTCAACTAATTTACAGGATTAGGGCACTATAACAAATAATTTACAGCTCAGGACACAGTACCAAATTACTGCTTACGAAAATTTAAAGTAAAAAAACACACTGACACGCTATTTGCTGATCAAGATAATTAAAATTGCAACCCTTTTGTTGAGCTGTAGGAATAAATCCGTATTCTGCTGCCGCTATTTTTTTGAGTTGCTGTTTTTCCCGTTTGATTACTCTTTCGACGTGAATGAAAATTTCACTGTAACTAGAATCGGCACTCTAATTATGCCTACACTATGAGTTTTTTGTCACCAAAAAGGTGTATTGACAACTGAAGCTGAAAAAATGGATATTTGGTGCAAATGGGTCTTTTTTCGCAATTTTTTAAGCCGAATTAGTTTGCTCTTTTTCGTAAGCTCAGCTCGAACATCGCCGATCCTGTTTTTTAGAGCAACCACAATTCATAGTATCGGGGTACGCTTAACGACAAACTTTTTGTACACTCATTCTGTCGATAGAGACCTTGCTGTCCGATCATTACCCTCAAAGATTTCTGTAACTTCACCGTATTTTTAAAACCATTGCCACTGTTTTCGACCAACCAAACAAGATTAACTTGAATCAGATTTTTGTGGGATTCTGTTTCCCATTTTTTGCAGATGCTCTCTACGGATTCTGCCTCAGGTACAATTTGAGCAAATTTGGATTTGTCGGAAGAGCTTTCGATGATTAACATACATTTTTGCGCATGCTAGATGTAGAAGAAAAAAGTTTTGTTGACAAGTAAGTTTTGTCGAAAGGAAAATTGATTGGCGTCAAACCTCTTTCAATCAACGTCTGCACAACTGGACATATTTTGAAAAATCCTCCGTGATTAATAGCTTAGCAAAAAAAACTGCGGACATGGCTTTTTTGCGACTTGTGTCTAATCTGACTCAAAAGCAAGGAAGCGCAGGTTGAGTAACTTCTGCTGAGCTCTCGTAGAATAAAAAGTTCCTCAACTTTTGTATCATTCTGTGGCATACGATTTTAACTCCCGGTCTACCCCAGCCAAATTTTACACGTTATAAATGATTATTTTCATCGTTTACTTTCTGCTGGCATTGAACCGCGTAAATGGATTCAGATAACATTCATAATGCAACTTTGATACTTACTCCATTAACCTGTAGTACAATGTTGGAAATGTGAATAAACGAAACCACAAGTTTTTAATTCAGCGCGCAGTTTTTACTGTAAAAGATCCAAAGTATTATATTCCAAAATTTTCATGAGCCATTATTCAAGCAGAAACTGTTTTTTAGGTATGCACGCAATGAATTTCTTTCATCCAAAAAAAGAGGAGGTGCTACCGACCAACGTTTCTGACATGTTCAATATCCTCACGCGAATATTTCTTGCGCTCGTTCCGCAAGAACGATTCAACAATACCAGGTTTCCAATGTAAAGTTAATTGGTGTTTTAGATATGAAGTTCAATTAACCATCCCCTATTAAGACTTGACACAACTAAGCTCTATATAGTCAAAGAAGTGTTACAAATGTAAATTTTTTTAGCTTCTTGGATTTTCTTTTCAACTTTAAGAGACCAATTATTCTGTTGCCAGAGTTGTCTCTTTCAAAGGTTGCCACACATTAGACATTGTTTTTACTAGACCGTTGAAATTGCTAAACCGTTGCCACAGAGCAACTGATTCTTTTTCAGCCTGATTCATTAAGACTGTTGCGGAAATACTCTCTCCATCTGAGGAAAAAACGATATTGAGCTAATCAAGCCGTTCAATTCTTGGTTGCTTTAACGAGGCCAACCCGATAATCTATTTGCCTTGAGTTTCTCAACATTAACTTTTCTGTTGCCAAAGATAACTGCGTTTTGAATACCGATCTATACTTTCCGCTGTGAATAAAGTTTCTATCCATCTAACTCAACCAATCGATCGGCCACGCAAACTGTTGCTTGTGGTTAGTGCTAGGTACTGATTACTAAATTGTAGGTTAATCCGTCCATTAAATGCAACTCAAATCCTCATCTTTGTTTTTTTCTACAATCAGTTTGTTAAATCTCAAAGTTATGTCCGATCCCTGCAATCCCAAGTGTAGAATTGATTGGATTCTCAAATGCGCTACTCTGCATTTCTCACTTAAATATGCTAAACGGGCTGATTTTTCGTTCGGTGAAAAAAGATAGACAACTGCGTACAACGTGTCTTCAGATGTGGCAGCAAACAATATAAGCTGAACATTGTCTTTCTGTGTGATGAAGTGTATTCTATCGATGCTTTTTTCAGCAAAATTAGAAAGTTGTTTCCTGCGCTTTACCGTTTCATCTTGTTCGATGGGTGGTGTTTCGTGGTCCCCATGATAGCTTTTTGGTTCACATTTTTTTCCCGAACTCGTCTCAATTGATCACTAAAAGTGCAAACAAAATAGTTAGGAAAAATAACAAAGATAAAGAAGACAAAACCTTCCGTTGGTTATTCGGAGCCTTAAGTTATTTTGTTAGTACCTTTGCGAACGTGTGGACTACGGTAAGCAACATTTCAATGTTAAATTAAAATCCAATAATGGATGATATCCCAAAATTCAGCTCAACTTCAACTTGCTTGTATCGCAGATTGATTTCGACTACTTGCTGCGTTCAAGTCATCGTTATTGCTTAATCATTTTTTCTGCTAATATCTATGTTGTGAGAGAAAAAATTGTAGCTGATTGAATACTCCAATAATTTCTTGGGATGTTTAAAGTGATTTGTTGAAAGTCGTCCATATAAAAATTGTCGTGAATTACGTTTGCTGCAAAAAGATATTTTTCTTTATTGTTAATGCCTACGCGTTCGAAAGCTGCATTTTTTGCTCCAAAAACGTTGCAGATCTTTTTGCTACGAAAACATGGCGTCAGTTCTTGTATATTTAAGGTAGTTCATTTTTTTGGTCTCCATGAAAAAATTCCCGCAGCTCTTGTCAAAAACTTGCAGACATATGGATTCAATATCAGCCAACAGGCTATTATTGTCATAATTTCTCCAAACAACTCATCAGAACTCAGTTCGAACTATTACTTGGTCGTTCAGGCATACATACTTATATTTTGATGGACCTTTTATAAAGGGAGGATTTTGCCGGCCTTGTTCATGGCTTGTTCATTATCAGCACTTGGTTACTTGGTCAATGCAACTCTTTCCCCGCAGTGCTTGAGATTCCTCATTCGGGCAGTATCTTGATGAATCACGTCTCAACATTTGTATCTACTGACCACGTATAAAAAATTTTAAGAATTGATTCCCTATTTAATATGAGGTCCAATGGATAGAGCCGACAAAAGGCTGAGCTGCAGTTCACTGGTAGATAAACTCTTACTCATTTTTTGTTTTTGCAGTTTCTTCTAAGGTAGCGTGGGTTTTGGAAGCATAAGTTTCCATGTCTTATTGTGTTTGGATATTCCCAACCACTTCACATCTTCTGTGAGGCCAAATGACAAACTTGTTACCTTCTCTTTCCTTTCATTTTTCCACTGCTGACTACCCACTCTAATTCGGACAACGAATTGTTTTAAAAAAACTTACGATGACAATTTTTTCGATGAGAAGTTTTTGATTAAAGCTTCTCTATGAGAAATTTTTGATACACAGAAGTTTTCGGTTAATGAGAAAATACGTTGAAAAACCTATAAAGATGCTCTTTGCAATCGGCGTTGTAGCTTTGGAAATTTTTACGAACCGATTGCTGCATATCAGTTTCTTCCATATGCATTTCTAGCTCAAGCATCTTTCAATCAAAATGTGTTCTTTTGAGTTGCAATTTTGCGTTCAGTTCAGTTTCGAGTTCCATTACCTTTTTTCAACTTTTCTATTTGCCAAAGATGTTTCTGAAACACTCTCTGTATCCTAGTTGCTTGGTTGTATTTTTTGGGTAACAGTATTCATTGTCGAATGGCTGGTATTGTCATTGTTTTTATTAGCTTTTGCATCTGAGCGACAAAGTTTTGATATGTACGTTGGGACTCGTAATCAACGGTTCATTTTCAGTGGTTTAAAGAGTTGACTGAACTTGTATCAGACCAGTTATTTATTTAAGAGCGTAAAAACGTTTTAGCAAATTGGCTTCTAAGTAGTCGAGTACTCTATTTCGGTCTGTTTTATGCTTCTTTTATAAATCATTTTGGATTTGCAACGCTATATGCAATAACTTTACTGCTGAATTTCAACTTCAGTTTTTGAGCCTTTGATAATATTGGTTTTTTCGATATCATCTTGGCCTGGAATTGCTTCAAGTCACAAATTTCCGAATCTCTTTATGTATATAATACCAATCCAAAACGTAAAATTATCGGTGACAAAGATAATTGTTGCAGACATGTTTATGCAAACAAATAAAAACCTAATTATAATTTGCGTTTTGCACTTTGCACTCACGAGTTGAACAGCCAGAAGCTTGAGTTTCTTTTCCGTTTGCATTGCAGCTTTTGTCATTTGCAGGAACAAGGCACAGTGAGAAATTACTGCTCAAGAGTTTTTGTCAACACACGACACGGTAACTAAGTATTGCTCAAGAATATTTGGACGGCAAGACACATTAAAATGTCATCTTCTGCTCAGTCAGTTTTTTGGAACAGGTTAGCTTAGCTATAGGACTGAAGATATTTCCAGCGCCTGTTCGTATTGGCTGCTTCTTAACTTTTTACATCATTCTGCATCTGACTAAAACCATAACTGTTATCTGAAATGGAACTATAATTATGACTTCTACTATGACTATATTGTTCGTAAAAACAGAGAGTGGATAGAATTTAACAGTTAATGCGAATGACTTTCATTTTTGATTTTCACTCCAGCTGATATAATTTTACGCTCCTATGCAAGCTCAGCTTTAGCAATTATAAAAGATTTTTTATGGAGTTGGTGAAGAATGGTGGTAATTTATGTTTACTATGTTTGGTTTCATGTATAGGCCTGCATAGGCCAAAAAATTTAGCAGACGGCAGTTTCTTGTTTTTCGACAAATGTGCCGATCAAAAAACTATTGCCTTCTTTCCTTAAAATGTTTTCATGCCTGATTGAGGAAAAAACAATTGGAACAGACTGCTTTTTAGTAAAGTGTTCTTCTCTTCATGTTTTATCAGCCCATTTATGCTTATATTTTTTGCTTATCTTTGCGCTGGTTTTCATTCTCTTTTCAATTGAAGTCTGAACTCTTATTTTTTTTGCCGTAGACTTCTCTGGATTACACTGTACAAGTAGTCAGATAAATTTTTTAAAAAATGAAGTTCGAACTCATTATCCTTTTACCGTTGACTTCTCTGGATTAAACTGCAGAAGTTATTAGATAAATTTAAAAAATTATGTAGAAGTTAGGTAGAAAAATATGATAAGCCAAGCTATGTCAAATTTTTTCTGCAATTGAATCAAACACAACCCTTATTTTTCACGAAGTACTGCAGAAACTAAGCAGTGTTGTTTAGACAAAAGGGCAGAACTTTACCCGGACCATCTGGAGTTGAGGTTTGGTGAATGGTTTTAAGATTTTCGTTTTTTTAGGTGAATTATTGTAAGATTTGCGATTTTTAGCGGTGAAACTTTTTTTCATCGCATTCACCGGATTTATTACAAAAAAGAAACTGCCGTACACAGGTTCGAACTTGTCATCTCATCCATTCAACAGCTTATTTTTCCGCTAAACCCTCTCTCACTTACATTATTGCTATTCAATAAACTTTATGAAAAACAAATGCATTGAATTTTTTTAAGATTCGCGCTTTTTAGCGGTCATTTTTTTTATTTTCACCGCTTAACCGGTGAAAAAAAATTCATTGCTACCAACGAGACGCGGTGAAAATAAAAAATTGACCGCTAAAAGCCGCAAGTCCTAGGAAAATTCACCGGAAAAAAATGTAATTTTTAGCGATGGATTTTCGTAAGATTTGTGATTCTTAGCGTTGAATTAGTTATTCCCCGCATTTATCGCATTCAACGCTAAAAATTTCAATTCTTACATTTTTTTCACCGTATTCACCACAAATTTTACATTTCTAGCGATTTTTAGCGTTGACACCTCGACCCGGGGTAGATGAAATTGACACCTAGCAATTCTTTCCCTGCTCTTTTGAAAAAGATTAAATTGAAAAAAGATAACTAAATGCTGTCACGAAACACTCAAACAGGGGAAATAAGAGGAAATGGACAGGGCTCGGATGATTGCTTATACTAATGGAAAACATGAGTGAAAAACATTCAACCCTTCAGTTTCGAAATTTTCCTTCTTTTCTCTCTCTCTCTCTCTCCCTCTCTCTTTTTTCCTCAATAGAATTTTTCTTTCTCTCTCTTTTCGTCGGTAACCTGTGTTTACGTTCTTTTTCTCTCTGATCGTATTTAAAAGTTTACATTCCAATTCTATTATTTATGACTTTTATGATCAGGGAGAGATCAAAAAATGTCCATCAAGTTAAGGGACACAAGTAGTTGCACTTCGAATTTCATGTTGGAACTCATAAATTCAAATGAATTTGTCAACCCGAATGTAATAAATTGAATTTTTGCATCATGAATGTACTGTTTGAAAGAAAACTTTCGGGAATGGTTTTGTTAGGTGCAAAATGTGCGTTCACACTTGCTAATTGTTACCTGATAGTGTAAAAACTGAGACAAAAATCGTTTTTTAATATTCTATGATTAGAAGTGGCCACCTAAATTTTGTAATTGAACAAAATCAAAAAATTAAAAAAAGAATTGTTTTCTGGTGTTGAATTTATCAGCGTCATTGATGATTTACAAAGTTTTCTTCTCAGCAAATGGCAGAACCAGATCACTCTCAGGCCGTCCAGTCCGTTTTAAAGTGCCATTTTACTGGAGGTTGAATTCCAACTATAACTTCTATAGCAGGTCTTTATCATATTTTAGAAATTTGTAAGAAAAACAAAGCAATTTGATAAAAATAAATGAGGTAAAAATACTGAAAAAATAAAAACTTTTATAGTTTTTAAATTTTTTAACTAAAAAATTAAGATTTGACATACATCACTTTGACTAAAAAAAATTAAATTTTTTAGCTGCCTGCTCGAAGCTTGTTTACTTTCTCGAATAAAAAAATTTCAAAACTTATTTCATATTTTTTTTTCATAAATAGGGGAAAAAGAGGTACTTAAATTAATTCTTGAGGTACTGCGTTTTCTACTTCTGACTGCTTTGATGACACTTTTTGCCCCTTAATGAACCATTTTCAACCGTATAGGTTTTCTTCGATCGATCTGTATATTATACCACCGATTCCGTAGTTCAGATATTTTGCTGATAAAATGCTTCGGTAAACCATATAAAAAGCTTTTTGTAAGTCTGAGAAAGTGCAGAGAGTTATTTTTGTTTTCAGAGGAGCAGTCATTCTAATCGACTCAATTGGCGTAGAAATTGCGTAAACTTAACTTCTGTGCTTTTGAAGACTTTAATATTATCTACAATTAAGGAGATTAAAATTACTGAAATAAATAACGAAGCGATTGAAAAAAATATTCTTTGAGAACTTTCCTATTTGTCGGTGAAGGAGAAAAAGGAAAAAAGCTTTTTTGCATCAGAAAAATTTCGATATTTGTGTTTTACTAAGTTTTTGACAACTTTGAGACATTCAGGAAAAAATCCGTGGATCTTTACTGTTTGTGACCCCCCCCCCACCCCCCAGGTTAGTGGGCACACCCGGACGCACGTGCCATATTTCTACGTAATGATTTACTAGGTAATGGCAAGTGCTCTGAAACCCAGGGGGGGCGCATAACGTAGTAGGGTGCACAAACGAAAAAGACCCAAAAGCATTGATAAAACATTCATCAAAAAGTTCACTTAAAATTTTTTTCAAAGATAAGGCGATTTTTTAAGGAACGATAAATGTAATGTCCACACAGTCTGATCTGCTTTTTGAATTGGAGTACACTATGGTATTAAAAACCTCCGACTCATTCGTTTCCTTGAGACACTTAGAATACCTAATAGAAACCTGAATTTGTGCAAGGGAAATACTAATTCCGCAATTGAACGCTATAGCAAAAAATAGTTTTTGCTGAATTCGGTAAACTGAGGCAGCCGTGCAGCTGAGGGAGGAAACTGTAGCCAAAAGCTCAAAAAACGTTGAAAAATTTGGTGCTCGCTTTTGGGGTTTTTTGTAGTTATCTTTGCTCTGTCGGCTGTTGGTAAATTAAATTGAAAAAAAAGGATTCGATCAATTAAAAAGTATATCCTCGAAAAGCACTTGAGCAGAAAACATCACTGCATCAAGAGTTTCATTCAAAAGAAAGTTTCTGTAATAGTAATAGGTCACAGTTTTCTTTGCTTACTGTTTCTCACTTATGAAATTTTAGCCCGGAATTCTACCATAGCCTTACACATTTCACTTTCGATTATACATATATCGTTCAAACTATTTTTAAGCACATTTGGAACAAACATGATATTATTAAAGGTCTAACTAACTGCCTAGTAAAAATTAAATTTACAGAAGTATAAATGTACCAAAATTTCTACGCAAAATTTGCCTATCGAGTTTCAACCATTGTGTGCTTCTCTCTATACGTTTCGGTTGTATTATGACTCTCAGTTTTGAATACTGAACTGAAAAGTTGTTCAAAACGATTTTACTTTTAAAAGGCTGAGTCAGAAATGGTTGCTGAAACTTGCTATGTTCTTTGTATATACAGTCTGATGATGAGAAAAATGTGAAACAATCTGTGCAGTGTTGGCCAATAATGTAAATGAGGCTGCGAAGAAAAGGGACAGACTGGGATGTTTCTTAATGGAGTCTGGGCAGACTGGCAAAAATATTTATACTGCTATTTGTCAGGTACAATAATGGTTACTATTGAAAGCCAATGATAAAGCGCTGAAACCCACTGTGACCATGGTCCGGGCCATCAAAATAAACATCATAAGTAGAAACAAAAATCAACCTTGGAAAAACACAATCAAAATCATGCTCATTGACAATTCTTATCCAGATCAACGACCCCAAAATATAGTCGTGACCCGTACTTAAACATCAAAATAATGAAAAAAAAAGAAATGTGGGATTTATTACATCTAACGGTTACGACATTAGGAACGTTGCCTTCAATAAATTTACACTGTGGGACATTAAGGAAAGAGTAGACGAACACATGGAACAGTTTCACGGACCCAGAACATATGCCACAGAAAAATATCAATTATGCGGATTAGAGAGTGAAATTAATAGGATTGATTTTATATTCAATAAGAACGATTGAGAAGTTCACAGCGAAATACTAAAGAAAGCGTAAACCCTGAACGTGCGTTTCAACAAAAACCAAAATATAATAGAGTTCAGTTCTAACAAACACACAACTTACCAAAACTCAAGCCTCTAAACAGTTTCTGCCCCTGTTATGCAAAAAGCATGGACAAACTGCTTCAGACAGCTACAATGACGTACAAATTGGGATCTATACTTCGAAAAGTTTCAGAGACCACGTTGTCAACCTATTGGCTAAAACTGCTGACAGAACAACAAACGTAATCACGTTGATGTTTATAGATCTTCAAAAAATATATCTTTGGAGAAGCAGACAACTCCTCAAAAACGGCAATTGAACCAAAAAAGACGACCCCAACTAAAAGGAAATCATGTTCAATTTCAACGAAGACCATTACCCAGCCACGTCGTCCTTGGATGATTACAAAGGTATATGTATCACAGATAAAAACTTGCCGTTCTCAAATCCCGTCTATGAAGACATCAGTTTTAGAAGTATCCAAGCGAGGATCCTTGCAGATATCGGAAGCCCAGCGGTAATTGTGAATGAAAGTCAAAACCCTCTTGTGCCTTCTTGAGTGGGAAATTCAAAAAATCACGTAGAAAAGTTGAAATTCAAAAGAAGTGGTAGCATCTCACACAAAAGATAAAAGAATACCCTTCCATCTTGAATCGCGACAACGTAAAGAACTGTCAAACCATATTCTGATGGCCAAACAATGCAACAGTTTAAAATCTTATCTGACAAGTACTTTATCTCACCAGTCGTGATAACGGTCAAAAAACGATAAAATTAAAATTGATCCAAGGGTTCTAAATGAAGCAACACATAAAGATAATTATCAGATGCCTACACCCAGGTTGCCCATACTTGCCCATACGTAAGCTTTGGTCTTCTTTGGAACAAAATCTCAGTTTTGACGCTTTTGATGGACTTTTAGAATTGAATTTTTTTCTGCTTGATCAATGACATGAACTCTAAAAGATATCATTAGACTTCCAAAGTTCGGTACGGCCTTGGAAGAGGCGTAACAGGGTTTTGCTATTTCGAACTGTTTCGAGGTAAATTTTTTGACCATCAAGCGTACATGCAGAGAAAATTAAAGTTCGAAAACGTTATCTTAGAAAAATTACAAAACTTGATACGGCCTTATACGACAACGTACTAAGTTTTGTAATTTTTCAGAGATTTAAAAAGTTATACCCAGTGCCAAAAAATGATGAAAAAGTGACTTGTATGAGATAAGCGATAGATTTAAAGTCGATTTTAAGAATTTCGAATTTACAAATTGTAATTACATCAATTGACTACGGTGCCGGAGAAAACTTATTACGGCCTTATACGGTGCCATACAAAGTTTTGTAAGTTTTCTACGGCAGCGTATAAGTCTTAGTAAGTTTTCAAAGTTTCGTCTAAGGTGGGTAACCTGGGCAATTGAAGTACTAATGGACAATATCAAAAATTTTATTTAAAAAAGGACTGTGGAGTGTTGTACCAGATGTGAAAAACGCATGCAGCCAACTTACTACTCAAACGGCCAAACATTAATTCGAAGACTTCAAACAAGTGTTTACGGCCAAACAGATATCCCAACTGAAATCTAGAAGTTTACGGATACCACTACCACCTTTGAAAAACACATTCTTTTCGCAGACCGTATAATCATTTTTACCGGAGGAACAAAACACGATAACGAAAATGACCTATGCGAGTGCCTTTAAAGATTACTTAAGGAAAATCTCCAAATTAACCTGTCAAAATGAAACTTCGCTTTACATTTTATTGAGTGGTTGGGCTGCCAAACTGCCAATACAGGGGTAGCGCCCCTAACATCAGAAAATACAAAACTCCTGCCATCAAGAAACTTTAAGCAGCTAGGATCTTTCATGAGATCAGTTCATCATATAAAAAAAATGTTTATAATTTTGGTCGTCATATGTCATCCTTTTAGAAATCTACTGAAAAGCTTTCCAAGTACATTTGCTCCTATGAACACTAATCAAAAATTTAGCTCAATTCAAGCAAAAATTTCAAAAATACCAGAGAACTCTCATTTGAATGCAAGTTTGAACCCCGTGGCGATGTGTCACCGCTAAAAGTCGCTAAAAGAGGTAACATTTGCGGTGAATTTGAGTAAAAACCGTAAGATTTAGACTCATTGCGATGAATGCGGTGAAAAAAAATTAAAAGCGGTAAAATTTTTTTCACCGTTTATGTGGTGAAAAATTGTCACCGCTAAATATTGAAATTCTTACAAAAATTCACCTCTAAATTCACCACTATTCTTACAAAGTTTCATCACTGTAAAAGTTGTTTTAAAAACATGCAAGAATAGAGCTGAATAATCAGCAACCTCGTAATATTTAAAAAAATATAACATTATAAAGTATGTCAAACATGCTGTCGACAGAGGATCACCTTATGGATAGATAATCAGCTTATGGATAGATAGAAAGCAATTAAACCAAAGATGTTTTAGTTTTAGCCATATCTGAGGATATTTGTTTTTGTACTTTTTAACTTAGAAGTATTATTAAATATTGACCTGAAGAATTGTTCGATTTTTATATGTGTCCTTCTGTAGGTAATTTTTTAAGTAAATGTCTTTGTTTGTTTTTGTGTGTAACCGAATAATAGTAACATTGTAAATCAGCGCTGAATCATAGTATTCTGAGTCTGTGTTTTTACTATGAACAGATTATGATCATCTCATATTTTACACCGCTCAGACAAAGAATCGTAGTAAAAAAGACTCTATGAAAACACTCAGAACAGAAAGAATCCCATCCTTCGTTTATCATGCACAGTCATAAAAACTTTAGTTCCAAAAACTTCTGCAAATTGAACTAAACTCGGCATGGAGTATCCGCATTTATTATGGATTGTAAAACCAAAAAATTTTGGTATAGCTTGTCTATGAAAAGTAGGGTTTCATACGGAAGTATGAAAACCTACTTCATACGGAAGTATGAAAAAAGTAGGTTTTCATACGGAAGTTTTTTGAATTTTGCGAATAACGCAATCTAAAAAAATAGATCTTTTTCGTAGTGTCGAAAACTTCTTCAAATTAAACCAAATTCGGTATGTAAAACCCATTGTGTACCTAGAATCTAAAACAAGTAATTTTCAGCTATAGATTGCCTGGGAAAAACGTTTGTTTTTAATACGCAAATTTGCGAAATTTGCGAAGAACGAAACTTTTTTTAAAAAAGTCTTTTTCATAGTATCGAAAACCTCTTCAAGTTGATTCAAACTCGGTATGGCGTTTTCCATGAGTACCTAAAGTGTAAAACAAAATAAATTATTGCTATAGTTTGCCTATAAAAATTAGATTTTCATACAAACATTTTCGATTTGGAATAAGCATTTTTGAAATTTTGTAATTTTTGCAAAAACGTTGAATAAGCAAAAAGTTTGGGTCATTCAAAAACAGCCAATATTGATTCATTCAAATATTGGCAAATATGTCTGCAGTTGTCTGGATAGTCGTTGACCAAAAACCAACTGGGTTGCTGGTTCAGGAAATTTAAAAAGCTGACGCTGCTTTGAAAACCCTCTGTTGTTGCAGAACTTTAACGATGATAAACATTGAATACGCAAAATTTTCGTTCATAAATTGCGAAAAGACTTAAAGCTTGGCAAATATGTATGCAGTTGTCAGGATTGGCGTTGACAAAAAAAACAGGTTTTGGGCTTATTCAGGTATTGTAAAAAATGATGTTGCGGTGCAAATTCGTACAATCAGCGTTGAATTTTTGACAGCAATCTGTTGGTTGCTCTGAAAAATTTTTTGTTTCACCACATTCTGACGTTAGCCATAAAATTATTTTTTTCGGCGCATTTTGACAGTAGCGCTGAATTTTTTTCCGCCACAATCTGTTGGTAGCGGTGAAAATTTTCCTTTCACCGCTTAAGCGTTGGAGAAACTTTTCACCGCTTTAGCGGCGAAAGAAAATTTTTCACCGCCGCCAACAGAATGCGACGAAAAATATTCCAGCGCTGCCGTTAGAATTTTTTTTCACCGCATTTTGACAGTAGCGCTGAATTTTTTTCGCCGCATTCTGTTGGCGGCGGTGAAAAATCTTCAGCACTACCAGCAGAATGCGGATAAAAAAACTTCCAGCGCAACACTCGGTGAAAAAAATTTACCTCTAAAAACGCAAATTTTTCGAATATTCACCGCTAAATTCAACCCTAATCTTACAAAAATTCATCGCTATCAACGCATTCAACGCTAAGATGCGGGCGCTTTGCGGTGAGAAATGTTTTTTTTTCACCGTTATTCACCGCTAATCTTACATTATATTTTGACCAAACCACGACCCGGGTTTTGAGGGTCATGTGCTAGGTGCCTAGAGTGGTGTAGATGTTGTACTCGAACTGTAACCCCCCTGGCTGGAAAGACTTTGTTACGCATCCCGCTTCTTAAACAATTGAGAGGAAAAATACAGTGCAAGGAACTGGAAATTTTAAGCGTCGTTTTTTTCCAAATCTATTTTTCCATTTTTCCCATTATTTGTCATGTTTTTTTTTCAGGTTTTCCTCATTTCAATATTCTCCTATTTGTTTTTTTTACTTTTCCGGCCATTTTTCAAACTCTGTAATTTATTTCACATTTTCTGTTTTAAGGAGCTGTAATTTTCACATTCTGCTTCAGACATTCCTTTACGTGTTGTTTGAATTGAAAATAATTTCAGCTTTCTCTCATTTAATTTTGCCACAACTAGCATAAAATACATATTCGAATTAACTGTATCTTCGAAGTTGTATAAAAACGGTCATATGCTGATTGAGATTTATTGTCTTATCGCATTGATTTGTAATAATAATTCTATCGATCTATTAGTTATAGTTTGGAGACTGAGCTCATAGCCATTAGTTTCGAGATTACTCTTTTTAAACTGCTGAGTTGAGCTTGTTTATATAATCTAATGAAATCACGAACCCCGGTCAAGGTGTCGACGCTAAAATTTATTAATATGTTTAGGAATTGCTGAATCGGGTCAATAGATGTAAGAAATGCGCTTTTCAGCGCTGAATGCGTTGAAAGCGGTGAAAATTAAACTGTCACGCCTAATATTCACACATCTTACAAAAATTCACTTCTAAAAACCGCAAATTTGACAAAAAAGCACCACTTTCATCTCTAAAAGATGCATAGGCACTTTGCGGCAAAAATTGTTTTGCAAAACGCCGACCTTTCTAGCCCAACCTCGGCCACTGAATTCGCGTCTGCTGTTTTCTAGCTTTCTGTTATCTCCATTCTAATATTTCAATCTTTTGAACTACAGGAAAGTTTTTTGATCGGGGCGTCTGGACTGGAGCAATTGGCGTGCTTTGGGTAGCAAATCTTGATTCGGTTTTTTGCATCTGCTGCAGCAAACTTTCGTGAAATTGGTTTGGCTGTTGTTAAAAATAATTTTAGCAAATTGGAACTTAATGCATAAAATAATTCGATGTGAACAGGAAGGATGAAAAACAATACGGGACCTCCAATTTCAGTGTGTGTTTGTTTAATTGCAAAGAGTTAAAATATACACTATAAAAAGTGACTTATCCATCTCAGGAATCTAACTGGCAAATGATTTGGTTATAAATTGATCTGAGCTTTGTGGTTAATGACGTAAGACTTGGGGGTTAAACAGGAAAACAATCTCTGCGAATTGGAGGAGCCATTAATGGATATCTGAAGACTGCTTTATGTCTCAATCAGGGTTGAGCATTCGGGGGAAATATGGGTACTGAAAAAGCCCTGTAAATTAATTTATGGTGGGGAAATGGCAATTTAGTTGTGGGTTTTATTTGCCCAAACGTGGATGGGCAGAGTCAGGCGTGAACAGTGCCCCAAGGCTTCAATTAAATGAGGGAATGTACGGCCATTAAACGAAGCCATTTAGAGCCGTAGCTTCGAAATAAATCGACCACAAATAGACTTACTGAATCAATTTGGAAACAAAAAGGCTCTTTAATTTAGCAAACACTACTGAGATAAAATTGCGCTCATGGCAAAATTATTTAACTTTAAGTTAAAGGCTTTTTGCTGCTACCTTTCAGACAAAAATTCACAAATATGAAAATCTTAAGCGGTTATTGCTGACACTGGAGAAAACTGACAACAAATTGAAAGTGGAAAATGGAAGTAGCAACCGCTAAAAGAGAAGAGCAGCATAGAATGAAGTTAAGAGCAAATCTTTTTTAATGGACACGAAAGTATTTAGGAAGAACACGACATCTCCAACCACATTATTTCAGAAACAGTTGAAACTTTTTTCTAAAAAAGCTTCGATATTTGGTTACTACCAATATCTAGTCAGTTAGTCATAATTTTTAATTCAATAAACAACAAAGTGATCCCATAATATTAATAATAATAAAAATAATTATAATAATGATAATAAAAATAATAGTATTAATAATAATAATAATAACAATAATAATGATGATATTAATAATGACAAAAATAATAATAGTAATAATAATAATAATATTAATAATAATAGTAATAATAATAATAATAATAATAATAATAATGATAAAAATAATAATAATAATAATAATAATAATAATAATAATAATAATAATAATAATAATAATAATAATAATAGTAATAATAATAATAATAATAATAATAATAATAAAAATAATAATAATACTAATAATAATGATAATAATAATAATAATAATAATAATAATAATAATAATAATAATAATAATAATAATAATAATAATAATAATAATAATAATAATAATAGTAATAGTAATAATAATAATAGTATTAATAATAAAAATAATAGTAATAATGATAATAACAACAATAATAGTAATAATATTATTAATAATAATAATAATGACAATAATAATAATAATAATAATAATAATAATAATAATAATAATAATAATAATAATAATAATAATAATAATAATAATATTTGATAATAATATTAATAAAAATAATAATAATAATAATAATAATAATAATAATAATAAAAATAATAATAATAATAATAATAACAATTATAAAAATAACAATAATATAAATAATCAAATTAACAATAACAACAATAATAAAAAAAAAATTGATAATAAGAATAAAAATTATAATAATAAAAATTATAATAGCAAATAATAATAATAATAATAATAATAATAATAATAATAATAATAATAATAATACTAATAATTATAACAATAATAATAATATTAAAAATAATAATAATAAAAGTAATAATAATAATAATAATAATAATAATAATAATAATAATAATAATAATAATAATAATAATAATAATAATGATATTTAAAAAAGTATTAGGATAATAAAGTACTAAGATACGGGGGTTATCCATCGATTTCATCGTGGGATAATAGGGGGTTATCATTAACGGCGATACATGGAAAACATTTGACTATGGCTATGCTTGACTATGGGTTGATTATTGAAAACATTTGACTATGGGTTGATTATTGTTATACATGTAAATCTAGCATTCTTTCTCGGTGCATATGGGATACATGTGGGTTGATTTTTGTGGACATGTAAAATTTCAAAATTTAGGTGGCTATAGTCATATTTAAGAGAGATTTTATAAAATTATATGGCTACCATTGCTATAGTTGATTTGGAGAATTTGCACGAAAGTTACAAGGGAATCGAAAAAGAGTATTCACAATGCAGTGAACGGTTTTTATACTTTTCAGCTACTTGTGTTCATTTGGATCCTGAGATTGACTTAGATATAGCCTTCAAATTACGACTTTATAGTGGTTTGATTGGAATTGACAATTCAAAACTCGACAAACATTTTAAACTGTTCAAAATTTTGAGACTATTTGCGATACTTCGTGACGCTTCGGGTTTTGTGTTTGATTATAGTGAAAAGGATCCAGGCAATTCTTACGAACTACTTGTCCAGTGACAAATGAGTAACTTGGTCATGTGACTGGAATTGCTTTTAGTTTATACGTAATATACTTCGAAAATATAGTCTATTCAGTTTGCTAGAATGTTGAAATCCGGAGCGGTTTTTCTTAATTTTGAAGCTTTCGGAAAAAAATTTCGATTTACAATAAAATGAATTGGCAGTATCTATCCAAAAATACAACGACATAAGTTCATTTTTACCTCATTTAACATACTTTCTTCGAGTGAGCAAAGATCTTTCCTGTGGATATCTAAATTTCTTCATGGTGTCTTGTGGGATACAGGAGATTACCCTTATTATTACATTCAACGGATTTTCAACTTGTTGCAAACTTCAAATTGGAAACTTTGTTGTGCCCAAAAGTTGAACGCTTGAAAGTATATCCTGAGACACCGGCTTGTAAATTACATGCATTAAGTTGTCAAAAACAACAAAGTAGGCCAACATTGTGTTAATAAGTAGGCAAGACGAAGGAACCGTCGGTTAGAGAACCCAGCTGCGTATCTACTTGCAGTAAATTTTTCTCCAATTTTGACAGTGTACAGTTGCATAATGAAGGAAAATCAGTTGACGGTTGCTCTTATCAGGGCAAAAAATTGACACAAGAGGCCAAACATTTTTGAAAAAAAAACAGCAGATTGTGAAGGCTGGTGCTGAAATAGAAGTTTTCAAGAAGTATCTTTCGATAATTTTGATGTCTTTGGACAATGAGACTCCTCCCGATGAAAGCAAGCATCTGATTAACGTTAAAGAGAACAATATAGAATCAATTGCTTTTAAAGATTAAATGGATTCAATGAAAACAAAGTATAGAGTCGCTTACAGATAAGGAGACAAAAACTCTGGATATGTTTTCTGTATTTTTTTCATTGTTGAATGATTATAAACGTTTTTGAAAAGCAGTTCACAATTTTACTAATTTTCTTTTGAAATGAGTCAAAACGAAGACCATCTGGATTCGGGGGAGGAATAACTGACTTGGTTTTTAACGCCGACCACCAAGAAAGACGATGTTGGAGGTTTTGCGACTCGACATTGCCTCGATCCGAGGTTGTGTACCTTACACAAATCATTTTAATAATTTTCTTATAACTGTGTCTGTCATCAAGTTGTTTTTTCAACCTTGTTTGTGAGGAATCCACTTTCTAAAAAGTGATTCAAACAGCAGAAGAGGAAAATTAGAACCCATGAGCAAAGACAGCGAGAATTAACTGGTAGTGAACCGAGGAAAAACCCAACGCTTTCGACTCCACAATGTTAGAGGCTAGAATTTAAGAATAAAAACCAAATCAAAAGATCAAATATTGTCATTGATTTGACAAACCAATCTCAAACAGTCACCAAAGACTCAAACGACGTTTCTAACGTTAATAAAGGAACAATGGACATTAAAGCTTCGACATTTCTGTACAATCTAAAGCAACCAACAAAAAAATTGACGTTGCAATATACACAAAAATTTTAATTGCTAATGATATTTCACCTCATCTTGTTTCGAACACACATATTAAGCAAATATTGGAAGCCTCGTCTGAAAAAGAACAATTGTTCTCCCCCACGTAGAGAACAACTCAGTCGACAAAAGTATCCCCCAGTGCAGAAAATTCTAGTGGCTCAAAAACAACCCAAAAAAGTTATAAAGAAGAAACGGACCAAACGACAGACAAAGAAGAGGCCAGTCAGAAGATGTGGTTCTTCTTTTCTCGCAGTACAAAATCGGATCAGTTTATTTGTAAAGGATCCGCTTCGTATGGAAGCATAAAACAATTAGAGACACAGAGCAAGCTCCCTTTAGGCAAAATCTCTGTCTAATTTGAGACCAAGCCCTTTTTCACAAACTGCCGTTCAATTGGATTAAAATTTCGCATGTTTAAAATTTTTGTAAAAATTATAAATGAAATTTGGTTTCTGAATTTACCATACGTTGATAAACTAGCAGGATATAACTGTAAAATGAAGTATCTTGTAGAGGCGGTTGATTGTTTGTCAAAATAATTACGAGTGGAATTAGTCAAAACAAGGTATCAGAACAAAGACAAAAGCAGCTGAAGCATTCAAAATGGTGATCAAAAACGAATCGCGCAAAAAAGTTTGGATTGACGTAGTACAAAAATCCTTGGAGCATTTAAAAAATTGTGGAGCAAACGTGGAATTCATTTATATAGTAATTTTAGCGAAAAAAGTAAAGAAACGATAGCAGAAAGGCACGATAGATCTCTCAAAAAATAATTTATTTGTATCTTGAAGAAAAGTGGATCCATGGATACCTTAGACGAATTAGACCAATTTGTGAAAACAATCAGTTCAAGAATCAATCGGGTAACTAAAATTGCTCCTAACAAATTTACAAAAAAGGATGTGCCACGACCAACGTCATTGGCAGCATAAATAAGTTCAAGGAGCCCAAGATTTACATTAGAGACTTTGTGAGAGTAATTAAAGAAGGTAAATCATTCTGGAAAATTATATGCAATCATTCACTAACAACTTTTCTGAAATAACGAGAATAACATAAAAAACTAAGATCTACATCAATGTTGTCTGGGTTTGAACAACTGCGAAACTACCACAACAGTCAAAGTCATTTCAACAACAGATGAGAAATACATAACAATGACATTCGGAGTTCTGGTTAATACTATTAAAACTCCAAGAGGGAAGAACACAAAAAAATTACAAATTTTTAAGTTCAACGATTCGTACAAAAAATGAACAGTTAGCTAGAAAAATTTGTGGAAATTTGGACTGAAACCCATATCACTTTGATATCATTAAAGCAAAGTTCCCATTGTTTTCCGGACAACGCAGATTCATACAAACAAAAATGGTGTTATCCTTATTCTTAGGAAAGTGATCGTAAGTTCTCTGAGGATTGTCTATCACACACATCTCAGAGTGGCGAAATGGATTAGAAGGCGGAAAATTGTCAGTTACTGAGAAAAAATAATTCATGCTAAACTGATGTGAAAGTTATTAGGGTGTAAACTTTTACCAGACTATCATGACGCATACCTTAAACTGGACTGCACATTTTTAGCCTGTTTATGTGATTTTCCTTGTGATCTTAGTTTTCGAACATACAAACTCGACTGCATGCTTTTACACACTCTTCCCAATATGGAGAGAAAAGCTCCATTAAAAATATGCAAGACAAATATTGAGCAGATGACAGAACGAGAACAGTTGGACATGATTGAACCAGCAATACGAGGAGGAGTAACATCTGTTTGCGAGGAGCGTCATTTCCTTGCCAACAATAAGTATTTATCAGGCTATCGTCCCTCCGAGGAGTCACTTTTTGCGTTTTGCGTAGACGCAAACAATATTTATGGAGTTGTCAATCAAATGGACCAGCAACCAGTTGGGGAATACGCTTTCATTTTGGAAATTACCGTCAACGACATCCTCAACTCTTCTAAGGACTCCCCAATTGGCTATTTTGTCGAATGGGACTGAACCTACCTGTTCACTTACACGATGACCACCCAGACTTCCCTTCGCACCTACCAAGGAAATTGTTCAAGATGATTGGTTGGGCGAATATTAAATTATGCTAAGAGAACAACAAAAACTATCCAGCTCGATTGTCAAAAATTTGCATCAAACGCTTTTCGACAAAAAGAACTATGTATTGCCTTGCAAACTTCTCAAGCTATGCGTTAGTCTTGAGTTAAGTGTTGCCAAAGTACACAGTGTAACACCATTCAAACAGACGAATTGATTAGCGCACTATATCACACTCAACACTGATAAATGACAAGCCTTTTGGAATAAATTCGAAGGGAACTTTTATAAGCTTATAAACAGTGCAATATATGGTAAGAATTGCAAATCTAAACGCAGCCAAGCTTACCGTTGCGCGAGATGCTGATCAAATTTTGAGTTCTATTTCAGAGTTAGAGTTTGATCGAATCATGATACTCGGAGATAACCTAGCCGCATTATCTTTCCGCACAAGAAAAACTCATTGGATCACCCCAACAATAATTGAAGCAGTTATACTTGATCAGGCCAAGTATCAAATGATTAGTTCCCATTACTACACAATGCGCGGTCATGTCGGTTGTCGTTTGTTATATAGTGACTTCGATAGCTTGCTATTTCAAATCCGTAGTAGAGACTTTTATGAGCAATTGGCAAGAAAATCAGTTTCAGTTGTTACCGAATTTGATTTCTCCAATTATCCGAATGATCAAGGTTTATACAGCACAGAAAT
>NC_134469.1:19973125-19975625 GCF_964194025.1 Convolutriloba macropyga | reverse complement strand
TGTACTTTGCAGTAGCTATAGAGATACTCAATTGCGGTTTTTGAGTCACAGTTATTGAAAACTTCCGCGTGCGGGTATATAGATAACCTATCTACTGTTACTAAAATGTAATTGGAAAGGGCGTTATCCTTAAATGGTATCGGGCCCGCGAAGTCCATTTGGACTTCTTCGTTAGGTTCGGAGAGTGGTGGTAACTTTCCCACTTGTGTTTTGGGGATTAATGGTTTTAGGTTTTTACCTTTTTCGGTGCAGTGGCGGCATGCTTGGGCTTGGGCAACAATGTCTGAGTTTATATGCGGATACCAAATAAGTTGGGCTAAGGCAAGCATACCAGCTTGGCCCGGGTGCTTGTTGTGGATTGTTTCAAGAACCATCCCTTTCAGCTTGTTGGGAATAACAAGTTTGTTGTCATAGATTAAACATCCTGAAGGGGACACAGAAAGGTCTCTTCGAATACGATAATAAGTGGAATTAATTGCTTTAAGTTTTTCCCATTCGGAGTTTTTTACGAATTCAATAATAGGGCTTAAATCTTTCTTCGATGCTTGGGCGATGAATTCTTCGTTGAATACACGATTAAGATTTTCCCGGTAAAGTGGGGTGGGGGTTTGGTCGTAAACCGTGAATAGGGGTTCATGTCTTGTCGAGTCTAGGGGGTCTAAACCTCTACCTTTATTAGATATAGAGTCTGTTTGGGTGGATACGGAGATTAGATTAGGCTGATGTTGCTCCATATGGGTTTTATTTTTGTTGGGGGCTCTGAATCTCTTTTGAATGGGGATTTTGAATGTTTCTTTTGTGGGGTTAGCGCGTGTTGTAATTGCTACTAGGTTTTGAATACTTTTTGTGTGTTTAATTTGGTCGTTGTAATTTAATTTGCGTAAAGGAGAAAGCGACTGTTTTGTGTGAGGTAATTGGCGAAAAGCGGTTGTTTTATTTGAGTGTGTGTGTTTAGTACTCGTGACGTCATATGATTGTTTTTGTTCTGTATTCTTATTGGTCGCTCCATTTGGAGCAATATTTGCTCGCAGTAACGCGTGTTTTATTTCTTCGATAGTGTTAATGACAAAGTTTTTGTCTCTGTCTGAGGGGGAGGGTTCGTCAGATGAAGGGTTTCTGCTTAGGTAATCAGCAAATCCCATATTTTTACCTGGTATATGTTCTACTGAAAAGTGGAAGGGTAGTAATCTATCTACCCATCTTGTAAGGCGACTTTGATATGTTTTGTTGCCTCTGTTTTCTTTTAGTGCGCTTAACAATGCTTGGTGGTCCGTTTGGAGTGTGAATTGTGAGCCGTAGAGGTAATATTTGAAATGTTCTAAAGCCCAGACGACTGCTAGTAATTCTAGTTCGTTCGTGCTATATCGTTGTTATAAATTGTTTAGAAACCTGCTCGCGTATGCGATTGGGTACCATGATGAATTTACGAATTGTTCTAAGCATGCCCCAAGGCCTTTTTTACTTGCATCACACCGGACTCTGGTTGGGCATTTAACGTCGAATAATCTATTTTCTGTTATTGATTGTATTGCTTCTTTTATTTTATTGAATGCCTCCGTATGGAGCGTTTTCCAGTCCAGTTTATTTTGCGATTTCAAGTTGCTTTTTGAGAGTAATGGACGGAGTGGCTCACTAAGGGATGCGAGGTTTGGTGTAAACTTAATGAGGTGATGTATGCACCCCATGAACGAGCGTAATTGCTTGAGTGTTTTCGGTGTATCTAATTTAACGATTGATTCACATTTTTTGTTAGTTGGGATTATTCCATTTGGATTTATTTTGAATCCCAGCCAAACTAAATTTGTCTTTGCGAATTCGCATTTTTGTAGCTTTATTGCAAGGTTTTCCTTGTCTAGGAGGTTTAGAATTTTGTCTAATTCGTTCTCATGATCATTTAGGGAGCCTTTAGTGATAATGAGTATATCGTCCAAAAATGCAAATTTCGAATGTATGCCCTCCAGTGTTTTGTCGATCGTTTTTTGAAATGTTGCGGGCATATCTGTTAGGCCGTAAAAGCCGTTTATGAACCGGTAGGTTCCTGTTGCTTTCCCCCCTAGGAGACTGAAGTTGCAATGTTTTTGGATGTCTGGGTCAAGTGGGATTTGGCTATATGCATATTTCAGATCGATTTTGCTGAAGTAGAATTGGCCTGGGTTTTGTTTCCTTTCGGAGATGTAATTTGCTACTTCGTCTACTAGATGGTCAATGCTTTGCATTTGATATTTGTTTTTATGTATTGCATCGTTGAGCTTCTTTGAGTCTAATGCAATTTTTACGCTTTTGTCGTGTTTCACTGTTATTACTACCGGACTTATGAAATGTTCGTCCGAGCATTTGTCTAGCCTGATTATTTGTTTATCCTGTATTAATTTTTTGAGTTCGGCCTCTACTTTATCAAGGAGATGGAGGGGTACTCTGCGTCCTTTTTGCTGTATTGGTTTAAAATTTTCTTTCATGGTTGGTTTGGCTTTGTGGTTCTTTGATTTTCCTAATCGTGTAC
>NC_134469.1:19968399-19972925 GCF_964194025.1 Convolutriloba macropyga | reverse complement strand
TTAGACGTGGTTTATTTTCTACTATTTGATGTGTTGGTAGTGTTTTCTTTTCAGTAACGATTGCTAGATCATTTTTTCTGATTACTGTATTTTTTCTTAATGGTTTGTCTAAAGTGATTGCGTGTGGTGAGTATCCGGTGATTGTACCGTCTTCAATGATGTTCCATTGTGGTGCAAGTGTATGTCTTGGTTCTTTGGTTTTTCTTGCGAGTGATTTTCTTGCTATGTTTTTGCGTGTTTTAATGTATTTTGTGGTTTTGTCGCCTAATGTGAAATGTATTTCGGATGGAGTTATCTTACGTGTTGGAGTAGAGATGGATTGGTTTCTGGCGAGGGGAACGTTTTCAGAGTTGTCGCTGTCTGTGTTAATGTCAACCAGTTGGTTGCTTTGTGCGCTAGTACTTGGCTGGGTTGTTTGTATTGTCTCGATGGGTTCCGGTGCTGCTTCATTGTCCCTGTACCTTATGTCCAGCTCGTCCTCTGAGTTGCCGTCCCTTCTCCAGATTTCCTCCATTGTAAGGGCATTTTGAGATAGTATCTTCTTGTCTAAACATGTATTGGTTATGTTTTTGTAAGTGAGGTTGTGTTTTGATTGTTTTGTTGTGATATTGGAAATTTCAGTGTTGGGTTTTCATCCGAATTGTGCTTCAAACGGAGTTATTTTTGTTGTGGAGTTTGGTATTAACCTGACGTTTTCAATAATGTTTGCTACTCGATTTGCTAGTGGCACTGTTGACCAGTTGGGGTCTACATCTAACACTGCTAAGCGTCTTTTTATTGTTTGTATTAATCTTTCTACCATCCCTGTTCTTCTTTGATCACCAGCTGGTGCTAGTATTAGTTTAATGTTTCTGTTTTTACAGAATAGTTCAAACTCTTTTGCCTTAAATGCTTGTGCTTAATCACATCTTATTGATCATGGTATTCCGTGTAGTCTGCAGTAGCTTTCTAAGTATTCTATTGCTGTGTTTGTGTCGCAATTATTGAATGTTTCTGCATGAGGAAACCGAGAGAGTCTGTCAACAGTTACTAGTATGTAATTGTTTTGTGTATTGTTTTTGATTGGTATTGGACCTGCAAAATCCATTTGGATTCCTTCATTTGGTTCAGTTAATTTTCTAAGTGTACCTATATTATTTTTTGCGAGAATTGGTTTTAGGTTTGACCTTTGTCGATGCAGTGACGACAGCTCTGGGCCTGGGCGACAATTTCACTATGGATATGGGGATACCATATCAGACGCGCTAATGCAAGCATACCCGCTTGGCCGGGGTGCTTACTGTGAATAGTTTGGAGTACTAATGGCCGTAACTTATTGGGAATAACAATTCTATTGTCGAATAGTAAGCAACCAGTTGGTGTAACTGATAAGTCTCGTCGGATCTTATGGTAAATTGGATTTGTTTGTTTAAGTGTTAACCAGTCTTGTTTGATAACCAGATCTATGATAGGGCCTAATTCTTTCTTTGAGTGTTCTGCCAGGAATTCTTCGTTGAACACTCTCATTAGATTTGCCCGGTACTCCGGCGTGGGTACGTCGTCAATTGCTGTGAACAGGTCCTCGTGCTTATCATTTTGTATTGGAGTTATTCCTTTCCCTTTGTTAGATCCTGCTTCCGTCTGGGTGCTGCTGTCACGTAACTGTTTATTAGGGGATAGGTTTGTAATTGTTGTTTGTGGATTAATTTGGAGTAATTTTTTGTTGGGGGCACGTTTTCTGTTTCTACTTTCGATATCAAAAGTGTTTTTGTCCGGATTATTTCTTGTTGTAATAGCGATTAGTTTTGAATTGTGTGAGTTTAAATTTTGTTCAATAGAATGCAACTTGTTCTTAGCTGTGTTAAGGCAAAAAGCGTGTTGTTCGTTTAGTGTGTTTGCTTTAGCGTGTGTGACGTCTTTATGCTCTAATTGCTTTCTCTCAGCCAACTGGTTGTAATTACCAGTTGGTTTTACTAATTCGCTTGGTTTTATTTTTGGTTTTAACCAAGCATGCTTTATTTCTTGAATTGTTTTTATGACAAATTTCTCATCGTCTTCGCTTTCTGGTGATGCTTTGCCTGATGGGTTTCCACTTAAGTAGTCAGCGAAACCCATATTTTTTCCTGGAATATGCTCTATGTTAAAGTTGAATGGTAGTAGTCTGTCTACCCATCTAGATAATCTACTTTGGTGTGTTTTGTTACCGCGATTATTTTTTAATGCTGATAGTAGTGCTTGATGATCCGTTTGTAAAGTAAATTTATTACCATACAGATAGTATTTAAAGTGTTCTAGTGCCCATACTATTGCTAAAAGTTCTAGTTCGTTGGTGCTGTATCTTTCTTCCAGTTTGTTCAGAAATCTGCTTGCATATGCTACTGGTTTCCAGATGGAGTTATGATTTTGTTCTAACGCTGCGCCTAAGCCTTTTCTGCTGGCATCGCACTTAACTCTTGTTTCTTTATTGATGTCGAAGTGTTTGTTATTCTGTTATTTTTATTATTTGTCGTTTTATTTCCTCAAATGCTATTGTGTGATGGTTTTTCCAATCTAGTCTTTTCTGTGATTTTGTGTTATTTTTTGATAGTAGTGGTCGTAGTGGTTCTGATAATTCTGCGAGTTTTGGTGTAAACTATTTTAAGTGGTGTATGCATCCCATGAAAGATCTTAGTTGTTTCAACGTTTTTGGAATCTCGAGCTTGTATATTGATTCGCATTTCTTTTTCGTTGGAGTTATACCAGTTGGTGTTATCTGAAATCCTAACCATGTTATCTCTTTTTTTGCGAATTCACATTTTTGTAACTTTATTGCTAGGTTTTCTTTGTCCAGTTTGTATAAAATTTTGTCTATTTCTTTTTCATGGTCGGCTATGTTTCCCTTCGTTATGACCAATATGTCGTCTAGAAATGCGAATTTGATTTGGCAATTTTGTAGTGTGACATCTATTGTTTTTTGAAACGTTGCTGGCATGTCGGTTAGGCCGTAGAATCCATTTAGGAATCTATACGTTCCTGTTGCTTTTCCGCCGAGTATATTAAAGTTGCAGTGTTTTTGTAGTTCAGGGTCTAGTGGAATCTGACTGTAAGCGTATTTTAAGTCTATTTTTGAAAAGTAAAATGTGCCGATTTCGTTGCTCCTTTCGGAGATGTATGTTGCTACCGCATCTATCAGGTGGTCAAAGCTTTGCATTTGATATTTGTTTTTATGAATAGCATCATTCAATTCTTTAGAGTCTAGTGCTATATTTACACTTTTGTCCTTTTTTACTGTTTTTACCACTGGGCTTATGAAGTATTCATCTGAACATTTCTCCAGGCGTTTTATTTGTTTGTCTTCGATTAAATTTTCTAGTTCTTTTTCAACCCGTTCTAATAGATGTAGTGGTACTCTTCTTCCTTTATGTTGTGTGGGACTAAAATTTTCTTTGAATGTTGATTTTGCCATGTGGTTTTTTGATCTTCCTAGTCTAGTGCATAGGTGTGGGTATTTTTTGAATATCCATTTAATTATGTTTTGTTCTATGGTGGTGTCTGAAATTAAACCAACTGTCTTACCTATTGGTTTGGATGCGCTCATGTGGATTCCCAGTTTACGTAGAATGTCTCCTCCCATAACATTTTGTGGTAGGTTGTTGACCAGAAAAATTTTGCAGTTTGTTGCCTTCCACGAGCCTGAGCTGAGCGTTATGTTTAGGACACCTTTTATTTGGATTTCCTGGTTGTTGAAACATTTGTAAATCTTTTTTTCTGTGAATTTTGATATACTTGCATCTTGATGTTTGGCTATTAACTCTTTGGCAATTGAGTCCTGCATGAACGATCTGGGAGATCCTGTATCCGCTATCCAATCTATTTCTGATTTTCTGAAGTTTGTCTTTACCCAGAATTCTCCACTTGTGTCCTTATTGAGTGATACATTATCGACTTCTTTAAAACCAGTTGGTCTTACGATGTTTATTGCCGACCAGTCTTCCAATAATTCCTTGATGTATAATGCCGCTTCTCCATCAACTGTTTCGCGGTCTTCTTCCGGTGACTCCTGTTCTTCTTCTTCTTGGATGTGGCGAACTCTTCGTGTGTTTTGTGGTTGATTCTGTGGTGTGTATCTGTTTTCTTGTCGTGGTGTTGTGGGTTTCTTTCTTTCTGGCATTGGTGCTTTTTACATTGATGTGTAATGTCCTGTTTTCTTACAAATTTGACATGTGAAGTTTTGTGCTTTGCACATGTTTAAGTGATTTCTTATGAATGTTTGTCCGCATTTGAAGCATGGTTGTATTTTGACTGTAGGTGGTGTTGGGAGAATGGGTTGTTTGAATGGGCGTTGTTGTTGTTGTTGTTGTTGTTGTTGAAGTGTGTTGTTTCTAATGTATGAGACATTCGACCTCTTGGTACTGCTTGAGTGTGCTCTTAATATTTCTTGTTGGTTGGCTTGACCTCTTTCCCTATTTATTGCGAAATTTAGCACTTGTTGTGGGGTTCTGACCTCCGACAGCAAGTCCATTTGTATAGAAGTGTTGGTCATGTTAGAGATAAAAAGGTCTTTTACC
>NC_134469.1:19903399-19963399 GCF_964194025.1 Convolutriloba macropyga | reverse complement strand
AATTGAAATACAAATTTTTCTTTTCACAGAGTTCAAATTTAATCAGTACTCCTGAGAGTGAAACTTTCTATTGACCTGTTTCTGACAAAAGAAGGTTTCACATCTCTTTTTTGTTCCTGGACTTTTTGAAAGCTAACATGAAGAAAACCGCTAAAGTTCTTCAATTAATTCATTTTACGTTCATACGTTTTTTGACAATAAAGTTCTTGTTTTAACCTTCCCATACGTAGCTTCACCGCACGTATCTTCACCCGACTGAGTACAGTCAATTAAAGAGGAACTCAAAACTTTCACACTAAATAAAGTTAAGGTAATTTTACCTTAAAAACATCCTAACTCACCTAAACTGTTAAGGTAGATTTGCCTTTCCTCGACTAACCATAACTAAGGCTAACTTTACCTGAATTTTACCGGAAAAGTTAAGGCCTCGCTACCTTAAAAACCTTAAATTTTACTCAAACGTGCCTTAAAAATACCTAAACATTATTTTAAAAATTTCCTTAACTTTGCCTTAAACAAGCCCAAATATACCTTAAGAATGGGGCAAATTAGGGTAAAACAATTAAAGTAAGTTAAACCAAGATAAAACAAAGTCAAGGTAATTTTAACAACAGTTCACATTAACTCCGTTAAGGTAAATTTACCTTAACTTTTTTAAGTGTGTTGTACCATGACAACCACTTTCCTTTCAGATCTTTTTTCCACTTGTAGTTGAGTAGTTTAAAATTGCAAATTCCAACGACAACCGACTAAACCTCAGTTACGAAAACCTACTATTCATTATTATAGTAGATGTTTAACAGTGCTTTTGCCTATAAATGATCAACAAAAGGATGGTATGAAAAAGATGGCGATGTTAAAATCATACTTGCAGTTGGTAAGAATATTTATTTTTTATTTTCCAACGCCACCAGATCATCAATTGCTTACCACTTGCTATTAACTAAGTTATAAAGACCACGTTATCAACTAGTAACAAAAATGACAAAAATCAACAGAAACATTTAAAGTGGTTCCTTTTATATCAGTTTTCCAGGTATACAACGATTTTACTATCTATTGCTGCAAAAAATTACACGTATTTACCTTCCACGCTAGTAGTTGTTAAATTGATACCAGAAATGTCAAAACCAAATTGTGCTTCATACCATAAGAAAAAACCGTTTAAAGGCGTAAAAATGCGTTAAATGGCTCAACCAATTTTTCATTTAACCCTCTTTGACGGCTTTAAATTATAATTTTTACTGCTACTTTGCTTTCATTTATTTTTTGATCAATTCTGGTTGAAAAAGTTTCAAATCACAATTCTTAATCTTGATGAAAAGATATGAACCGTTCAACTTATTGAGTTGTAGTTTTACTAGAAAGCTTTTTGCCCCCAATTTTTGACTAAATCAATTTAGTTGCAGCCATTTTTGTCTTAAAATTACTTGTTGCTGTTTTTCCGCATTAGACATTGATTTAAAATTCATCTTATAAAATACATTAAAAAGTTTTTTTTGCATTCTATGACAGTTGCGTACCAATATAGGTTTTAACTGTAATGATTATGATCACTAATTTTGCCTACTCATGAACTGTAAACAAGTTTGTATTTATTTCTGAGAGATTATTGCAACAAACGGTATTTTATTACACTCTCGCAAGTATAATTCGAAAATAATATAGCACAGACATCGGTAGCAAATGCAAAGTTCCCTTAAGAACATTCTACAAATCCTAAAATTTAATTTTTGTTCGAAGCTTTATTTGATCAACTCTCTATAATGGATTCAATGTACAATTGTTGGTGCTTTTTTAGTGTTGATTTTTTTGAGAGGTTCTTGGTTAAAAAAAGATCGAAATCACAAAATGTGATTAATGAGATAGAAAGTGGAAAAGACAGAGTTGAAGTGGTTCAATTTACAAATGTTTGACAATCTTAGAGCTACTACAACACGTTTTTGCTCAAAACGTGGGTAATTCAAATTACTTAAATTAGTTATTTGAGACACATATCAATCAATTGTTATTTTTCTGTGTCATTTCCGTTTGACACCACTTCTCAATTTAGAAAGTTTTATGCTACTTTTGTGGGTCATTTTAATCTGAGATCATAATGATTTTTTGTTTCGTACGCATGCATTGAAACTCCTTATATTCTTTATATTGTTTGCAGATGAGAAAATGATCATAACTACATGAATAGTTGTGACAACAACTCCGGAATAATAATTCAGACACATTTTTTTAATAGTGTTCGATATTTATCTCACAAACCTGCTTTCAAAGAAAGTTCAAAAAGCAATCAACCTGTTTCAACATCCAGCTACAGCATATTTTTTATCTTAGTTGTTATATGGTACCTCCTACAGAAAAGTGGCGATTTCGAGAAGAACCTTCATTCAATTTTGCTCTGTGTTTTATTAACGCAGAGTTTTGAAAAATCCAATTCCAGAACAAAAAGTCTGCCTCAAAATGCCAGCCAATCAGCAAATAACCCCTTTTTATTAAAATAACTCATTCAAAACTCTGGATTCATGATCAATGGTGGCATGACAATTTCTAGTGGAATACGCTTGTTAAAAACCATCCAGAATGCTTTGGCCAAAAGAAAAGCAAAATTTTGTTTATTTTTGGTGAAATAGCTTTCAACGACAATAACAAAAGACGGAGGTGTTATTATGTGCATTCCAGAAACTTTTTCTCTGCAATGGTTCTGTTTGATGATCAGACAAGAGGTTTGAAAAATTATAAGTTTATCAGAGCATGCAACAAAGAGGAAGTATATTAAATTCATCAAGATGTCCCAAAAAACATGCAAACATGTAATAGTGTTTATGGATACATGGTCATGGGGATTGATCTTTCTAAGACTGAATCAAGATGTGTCACACTTGATGAAGGTTACAAGATAGAACAAATTACAAGCCGCAATAAATGTTTTTTTTTCAATCTATAACTTCTTCGTATGATCTTTCACTATCTATTGTTGACACTACTCAAAAAAGAGTAACTCTACTGCAATTTTGATTGATTATTTCATACAAGGCGATTTAGAAACAAGCATAGTAGCAGAAAATACAATAAATTTGTATCATGTGGCTTTATTTACCATTCTTAAGTCGGTGACATTAAAGTCTGAAACTGTAAAGAAAGATTACTTTGACAGAAAACTATTCAAACATAGTGTTTCAAAAATTCATTAAAAGTTCAGATTGGAGACAATTTTACATTGAAGTGACAAGAGATATAAGATTGCGACAGTTTTTAAATTTATTGAAAGAATTTTTTCACCCGCTCCAAAAAAAACCACTTTCTACTAGAAAGAACATTACAAAATTTGTGATAAAATGCCTACAAAATGCGTCAAAAACATGTCTCAAGAGTCATAGATAAGCAAAATATGGAAAACACATAAAATACTTCATCAATAATGAAAACAACTTCTCTCCAGCTACCTTGAGTTGATTAACAAAAAAAACGGATGGGTTTTCCTTCAAGACCTTCATAACAAAGAATAACAAGTTCATTGAACGATTTAGGTAATGAGCTAACAAAGCCTATCGAAATTGCAAATCTACTAATTTATTTCAATTGTGGCAACGTTAATTGCCTGCAAACAAAAACAGCATTCTTCCTAAAACTGCTCCGCAGAAGCTTTTTAATTCTCTTCAAATATTACTTGCAAAAAACAACTACTGACTGCCGCGTTGTCTAAAAACAGAATTCAAACTTTTCAACATATGACGCAATAATAAAATCTACAAAGCAAATATGATTAGAACATACTCAGAGAAAAAAGTTACATGTGCATCATCATATCTTCCAAAAAAACCTATGGACCCTATAAGTCACAATTAAATTTACGGAGACTTGAAAATAGAAGTTCTGAAAGAAAAACACTGCAAATTTAAACAAACATTATTTGACCAGAAAAATGTGAAAAGTTTTCTACTCAAATAATATAATTCAACCAAATTGCATATCTCTAGAAGAAAGTGCTCCAGAAGATAAAGCTTTGAGTCACCTGCTTAACGATAATTTGAACAAATTAGCAGAGATTGTACTAGGTGATTGTCCAGATATCCAATAAGCAAGAGTCCGTTTTCTGCTTAAGTCAAACATTGTTAAAAATGTCGTCAAAAATAAAGTTTGAACATAACAGCTCAAAAAACACTGATTTTATCACAAAGTCCCAGTTAAAGTTTAACAAAAAACCAGGGTCTATAGAACAAAAACACCAAATAAAGTTTGCAGAACCAATTTTGAAAGTTAACAACAAAACAAAGCATGATCAACCAGTTCGAAGTTTCATGGTTTTGGCGTAGGTATTGAGAGAAAATTAATTTTTGATAACGAAGAAGTGAAAAAGAATACTTACGAGAAAAGCTTTTGGAATAAAAATTGTGCGCACACTAAGTAAAAACTAAAACCAAATCATTCAACGCAACCTTTTTAAATAGCATACATTTATCAATTTTTTAGGTGAACGTATGATCGAACGATTTAATAGGAGAACGTAGGCTCCACATATTTCAACCATATTTTCTTAAAGTATTGCTGTGCAATTTTTTTTGGCGGAGCTTAGTCAGTAATGATCTGCCAATTTATAGAAATGCATTTTACTCAAAAAAAAACATCACAAGTCAAAAATTCTCTCATTAAAAAATTAAGCAAAAGCTTTCAAATGATTCTTTTATTGTACAATTATTTCCATTTTATCATTGTCCACTCACTAGTATCAGACTTAAAACAACATTGACAGCTTCCCTGAAAAAAAGAACTGCAATAGAAATATTTGCTCTGAAACGAGATTTTGAACGACGCGGAAGTATCTGACAAGCCAGATTTCTTAGAAAAAAAACATTCGATTTCAAATTTTAATTGAATTGTAAATCTTCGCGCTGTTCTTAGAAAATTTTGCATAAGACTTTGAACCCGCCATGTCTAATGGAAGATCATTTTTTATAACCATCTCAAGGTTTTTGTTCAATAACATAATTTTTTTTTTATGTACATTACTTCTTTACCATTTGCATTTACACTTATTTTGATATGTGTATTAAAGGAGGCAATGTTTTTTCGTTTTACCGGTATATAAATAACTCCTATTTTTTCAGATTTTTTGTGTATAGTACTGCACATTGAACTGGGAATTGAACTGAGATTACACATTAACAGGCTCTGAATTCGCGCACTTGATAAAATGTCATTGAATGTTAAACAGATAGAAGTTGAAAGGATTCCCTTTAGGTCCCTTTAAGTTGAAATGATTCAAGTCATTCTTAGTGCTACTGAAACCGTTAGTTCCCAATAATTGCCTCATTCAGTTTACTTGCAAACGTTTATTGTTCTATCATTATTTTTTGTCTTTCCGCAATAGACAGTGCTTCAAAGCGTAATGTTTAAAAATGTACAAAACAACTGCTATAATTCAACGAAAATCAAGTCTCACCTCAGAAAATTTACTGGACGTGCACGTTTTTGTTCATTGCTTTCAGGGCAATTACTATTGATATTTATGCATGGAGTGAAATAAAGAATAAAGCTGCATCTGTGATTTTGCAGATGGTTTTGTTATCAGGCTTTTTCAAGTACCATGAAAGATAACCGCATTTTTCAAAAATGAGAGATGCAAAAGAATTCCATATAGGGTATGCAGATGAGTACAAGATAGCACATACCCAAAATTACAAATACAATTAAGTTGACATCAGTTTTATAATTCACTGCTAAGCTACTGTAGCTGTGTCTATTACCAGTCAACAAAGAGCTATAAACAGATTGGCATAAAACTTTTTTCATTAAGTTGAATTACTGATCAATGAGAGAAAATGCTTCAAAAGCTATCTCTGGCCCCAGAAAATTAATAACAATCTTGTTTGTGTTATAAGGGCATCACATTAGATCAAAAGTATTAAGAAAATTTCAAATACTCCAATTAATCTTTCTTGAATTATCGATTACTTTGAAGTTGACGTGCACAAATGATATTGAAATTCTTGCTGAAACAGAAGACTTCAACAGTCTGTTTCGGACATACCTTTCACAGTTCCTCCTTTGTATCTTAAGTTGCTTAGGAAAGTCCAGGAAAGAAGATGTCAACCCAACCCTCTTCCTACTAGTCAAAAATTATATCAGAATTCAATCTGCTTGTTTGTTAAGCTATCAATTTTTCTACTGTGGTGTCTTATCTCAACTATACAAAACTACTAGTCAAAATAAGTAGCTTTAAATATTAAATCAATTTTTTTTATGCATTTAAAGTGAAATTTAAAGTACAATTTCTGAAGAAGATTTTGCCTCAACAAAGAGATAGCCAAAAAAACAAATCAACCGAAAGTTATGGTACTTTTCAGGAACCATCACATCTCATTTAGCAGGTTTTACTCTACTTAGGCTACGTTACGCTATTATAAATTGCAGAAATGAAATCATTAGGATTATTAGGTTATCTACTTATAAAAAGTAAACATTTACAGGGTTTACAGATGAGCACAAGATGGCACATATACAAAATTACAAATACAATTAAGTTGACATCAGTTTTAAAATTAACTTCTAAGCTATTGTAGCTGTATCTATTACCAGTCAACAAAGAGCTATAATCAGATTGGCGTAAAACTTTTTTCATTATGCTGAAATACTAAATCAATTGGAGGAAATGCTTCGAAAGCTATCTCCGGCTCCAGAAAAATACTAACAATATAATTTGTCCTATAAAGGTTTTGCATTGGATCATAAGTATCAAAAAAATTGGAGATACTCAATTCAATCTTTTTCTGAAATATCTATTATTTTGACGGTGGCTTGTGCAAATAATATTGAACTTCTTGCTCAAACAAAAGATTTCATCTCCTTCTTCCTGCTTGTCAAAAAATATTTAAGTTTTCTATTTGCCTATTTGTTAAGTTATCACTTTTTTTTCACTATGGAGTCATATCTTAACTGTACAAACCTACTAGCAAAATCGGCAGTTTTAACTACTAATTCAATTTATTTCTTATGTCTTTAATGTGCTTTTTTCCGGAAAACATTTTGCCTCAATATGTGGCTAATTCAATTTAATTGGAAGAATTAGCCGAAAAGCAAATCAGCAAAATTTTATGTCACATTTTCGTTGCAATCACGTCTCTTCTTAGCAGGTTTTACTTTACCTAGGCTACTTTACGCTTTTTAAAACTGCAAAACTACAACCATGGTGATTATTATGTTTTCTATGCATAAAATGAAAGTAAACATGTAAATTGTTCCAAGTCAATGTAACTGACAGTCTCTTTTTTGGGCCGCTGCAACTTTCTCGCGAGATTTTTGCTGTCTTTTATGCGGTTATTCCAGCATACTTGTGCGAACTTATTCCAGATATCGTATGCAGATGAGCATAAGATCCCAAATAAAAAATTCTGCTCAAATGAATATGGCTCGAATTTTAGCTATTGTAGGTGTGGTTACGACAAATCAACAATCCCTACCGATTACCGAAAACAAAATAGCGTTAATAAATCTGATTTCTAAAAATGTAACTCCAAATCAGTTTGATCAAACGCATTCTTCAGCAACTTCCGGCTAAAGAAAATCACTAACAATCTTTTTCAAGTTATACTGGCTCTAAATCGCAGCACAGGTTTTAAAATTTTTTTGGAAAAATTATAGCTATTGACTTGGTGCTTTTCAATATATTTGTGTATCATAGGGGGTGTAATTGGCAGGCAAATCAATTTGATATAGTTTGCTCACGTATCCGTGTCCTAATATGCTCAGATCTATGAAATATCAAACGATTTTTTTAAGGAATTGCTGGCAATGAAACGATCCGTTGTTTAAAATAATTAGCACCACTGCAAAAGATGAAGATATAGAAGTGCGACAACTATTATAACAAATTTCTCTCCCACTTAAAGGGTCATCACTAAATTACTGCAAAAATATGAGAATTAAGTGAATTCTGCTCTAAATGATGCGATATTTGATATGAAGTTGTCTCTAGTTGTACAAAATTTTGCAAACAAATTCAAATGAACGAATAGCTGAATTGTTGACAGAAAATCATTAATTGAACGAAAATGTCTCATATTGAATTGGAAAAGTAGAAAAAAACGATATATGAGAAGTTCGAAATGAAGAGCGGAAAATTTGTTCATGGGGTTGTTTGCTTTCAATATTTGCTTTTAATTATTTCAGTTCTAACCTCAAACTTAGGCTTTGATAGTTTGTGTTTTTATAGCTGGTAGCAAACTTAAATAATTTTCCTACTATATTTTTTCATTCAGTTACCAAAAAATTCTGGTAAACTGATTGCAATTTCAGTGAACGTAAAACTAATGCTGGGAGTATTATATATAGTCAATAAAGCCCCCCCCCCCCCCACTAGAATTATAGAGTATTTTCACAGTCGAAGCCCAAAATCTGGATAGTGATATAGGTATAAATGGATGTTTTTTTGGGATACCTTTTGCTAAATTTAGCACTTTTATGTGGAAGGTATTGGCAGTGAATGATCAAAATAACATATGAAGCGTAAAATTAACAACTCTTTCTAATCTGAATTGAGCTCAAGAGAATGAAGCGGAGCGTAGATGATGAAGAACAGTCATTACAATGCAACTCTGATTAAAAAAGAGTTCAAAGCACTATAGAAAATTTCAACACACACAAGGAAAAAACTGCAGGACAAGTGTCACCGTCGTTTTCATGAGAAAAATTATTGGAAATTCATTTATCTGATAATACGAATCATAAACGATCAACAAATTAGTCGAACTTGCTACTGGGTTTATGCTTGGGCAGTGATTCATGACCAAGTTGTGTAAAGCTTGCGTTATGAGTATAATAAAATATTGTCAAGGTCTATAGTTAAGTCTAGACGGACTGTTTTGAATGTATAATTTAGATTAAATTAGATTTGAATTCAGATGGCAGAAGATTGAATTGAATTGAATTGAATTGAATTGAATTGATGCTGGTTTAGCCACTCTTTCTTGCACTCAAGAGTGGTAGCTGCAATATGATCATGTCGACTGGCAGAATAAAAACGTCTTTAAATTTTTTCGAAAACTCAAGTAGCTTTCTGATGCTGTCACGAAGTCGGGTAAGCTATTCCACAAACTAGCTCCTTGATAGGCAAACGACTTTTTCATTGTCTCAATTTTGCATTTGGGTAGCACAAACTTAGTTCATCTTTTTTCATTAACTGATTTGTTATTTAGTGCAAACAGGCTGGATATGTAGTCAGGTGATTTGGCATTCCTGTGAACTCGAAACATGATGCAACCAATTTTGAATTTAGTCCTTGCTGAAACGGGGAGCCAGTGTAGCTTCTTCAAATGCTGCCTCACTGAAACTCCTTTTCTCTCACCTGTAACAAATCTAGCAGCAGACTTTTGTACTCTATAAAGTTTTTCCAAGAGATTTTTACTGATGTTGAGGTACAGGGAGTTGCAATAGTCTAGTCGGGATAATATAAAACTTTTTCCGTTGGTCATAATTTAAAAATCTTCTAATCGCGTACAGTTTCTTCAATTGAATATAGCATTCTTGGCATACTGAATTTACTTGTGTCTCGAAGGTCATTGTTTCATCAAAAATTATTCCCAATAACTTTACGCTCTTACTTGTTTGTACTGATTCGCCCATGACTTGAAGACACCGCAAGGGGGTATTCGATGACTTGGGTTTGAAAACAATCGCTTCAGTTTTATTTTTGTTTAAACTAAGATTCAGATTTGTACATATTTGAGCTATGCTATCCATAATTGAAGAATGACAGTCGCCGGTTGCATTGAAAAATAACTGTGAAACATCAGCGTAGAAACGATAGTTTATCGAATTTTCTTTTAAAAATTGATAAAGCGGAGCCAAGTACAGCGAGAAAAGTAACGGTCCCAACACTGATCCTTGTGGCACTCCGGTTCTGGATTGTAATATATCGGAAAAAACCTTATTGATTAAGACTTGAACACTCCTCTCTCGAAGATAATACTCGAAAAACTCGAGAACGGTTCCATTTATTTTGTAATAAGTGTTTTAAGTTGTAGAAGGGTTGTGTGGTTGACTGTATCAAGAGCAGCGCTAAAATCCAAACATATCATAAAAACGGGACATCTGCAGCTAATTTTTTGATATATAAAGTTCGCGCAAAAGAGCAGGCTGGTTTCTGTAGAATGTCCAGGGCGATAAGCACACTGATTTTTTGGCCAAAGATTGTTTCTTGACAGGAAAGATTTCAACTGTACTGACACAATTTTCTCAACTACTTTTGACAACATGAGTAGATTAGGTATTGGCCGGTAGCTGTTTACACTTTCCGGGTCTAAGTTTCGTTTAAGCAACGGCTTTTTGACGCCAATTTTGAAACAGTCTGGGAAAAGACCAGAAGTCAGAATGAAGTTTACTATACAGCACCAGAAGTCTGGAAACTTTTTCATGAAAGCCTTCAAAACATCTGCTGGTACAATATCTGCTGGTGAGCTTGAGTTAGAAAGCGATGAAACTGTATCGATCAAACAATCATTGTCAATTTGTTTGAAAAAAGACCATTGCTCACAAGTGCTATCAGGTATTTTCGTAAATGAGCTCTCCTTAAGCTCAACGGCTTCGATAATGTCACGTATTTTCTTCTGAAAATGGGCATTGAAGGATTTCGCTAGGGAATATGTACATGATGCTGCCGGTAACACATTGGATCTGTGATTGATCAAATCATTCAGATTGTTAAAAAGTATTCTCGAAATGTTGTTAATAAAATTTATTGTGAAAAACTCATCTCTCTTTCGCGCGAGCACATTGCGATATTTCAAACGTTGCGCTTTGTATAATGATACGTTTGTTTCAGATTTGTCCAGTTTCATTTTTCGTTCTAGTTTCCGTTTCTTCCGCTTTTCGATTAAGCATTCAAAATCAAAGTACTTTGGCTTCCCAACATGTTTTTTCTTTACCGTGCACTTTGCATATTGTTCGCGTTTAACCCGCATAATGTCGTTCAAACGATTAAAACCAATATTGATGAGTACATGAGGATCAAACTCTTTTACCATTTTAGCACTGCACATTAATTTTTCAAAATCGTTAACGACGTCCATCGTATATTGATTCAGGTCTGCTTCTCTTCACGACCAAAATGTCTGTAAACTCAATGTTGTATTCTTGATAGATGCTGGATTAGTTAACAGATCAAATAGCAAGCCATAATGATCCGACAGAAGTGTGTTATCAGTGTTAAAGTCTTTACAGAAATTTACATCATTGCTCAAAATGACATCAAGTTCATTCCCATTTATATGCGTACTTCCAGAGCTGTGTTTGACCAAATTGAGTTCTTCTATACACGAGATGGAACATGAAGCAGTGGGATTGGGTTTGTTTAAGGGTATGTTGAAGTCACCCAAAATGCAGAAGAACTTGTACTCCAGCATAAACTGTGAGACCGTATCATTGAATTCAGACAAAAAATCTTTCACCGATGTACCAGGAATACGGTAAACACATAACAGACAAAAAGTTGCATCATTGAAATTCATTTTAAAAACTCCATACTCCCAGTTTGAAGTCACATTCTTACAAACGTTTTTCACTTTCAAAGTTGACAGATAAAAAATTCCAATGCCTCCGCCTTTTGTTTCTCTGTTAACATAAGAAAACGAGTAGTTTTTTGGTTTCGACAGATTGAAGAAATACAAACAAGAATCCTTTAGCCACGTTTCTGTTATCACCATGATTGAAATTTCATTTGCCAATAGTTAAGCATGAATCACGTCAGTTTTATTACACATTGACCTCGCATTCCACAGGCAGCACTTCAGTTAAAAATTGTTATCACGAGAATCAGATACCCGGGAAGAGATTTTCTGATTTAGTCATGCCGAAGAAGTCTCGATGTCCATATCATTTACGTTCTGAAGTGTTTTCATCCATGCCCTTGCTTCATCATTAAGGAAGTACCTGCGTAATATGACGTGTTCGGGCCACGTCGAGGAATCTTCTGCAATAGTTAATTGACTTTCCGGGAAAATTATGTGGAATGATTTCAGGTCACTTCTTTCCGATGGAAGTTCCCTGCATCCATGAACTATTAATCCACTGTCAATGCAGTAAGTACGTAGAGTTTCCTCATTTACATCATTTGACAGTCGAATGATAAAATAGTGTCGTCTAGGCGGATTTCTAGGCTTCATTTCTACCCCTTTGACTGACACGTTAGTGTTGCATGAACCTGTCACAACTGGTACTTTAACAGGCGATAACTTCCTTAGTTTACGTTTCCCACCAGCTACATCAGAAGAATTTGAAGAAACACTATCTCTTCGCGTCAAGCGGTGAAACAAAGGATTACGGCTCGACTGAGCTTTCGGAAGGGAAGTACTTGCATTTCCGGCAAGGGGTTGGGCGTAACTACTCATTGTCTGGTCATCAGCATTTGGACGCTCGCACCCATTCAGGGGATCACCATTATCCACAATAACTGTACTCGGTTTTTGTTTCTGAAAGAGATTTGGAAAATTCGTACGCGTTTGAACGTTTTCACATGAGGGTTCTACAATCAACAATCTCTTTCATGATTTTTACATCGTTTTCAATATTGTCAATTTTTTAAGTTTCTCCAACATGGATTGAAAGATTGAAATTGTACTTATCTTAACACATTGGGGGCATTTCCAAAGCAATTGTCCACATTGAAGTTGAGAAGGAACACCAAGACAGGACGTTTTGATAGACATTTCTCCACACAGGTAGCATGAGATTGTGTTGTCATTGCTCTCAATAGGTGATTGACAGCAGGGACAATGAGAATAATGACGGGGGTCACCACAGCTACCCCGCGAATCATTGGACATATGAAAATATTCTATTTAATAAGTTTATCACAACAATTAGGCTAAAAAGAAGATATAAACAATTATTATGAAGCACCAATTCGATTCACCCACCTAGGACACCATATAAGTCAATCTTCTCTTCAGGAGTTGGCCAGGTCCTTTCATTTTTGAAAATGACAATTTTAAATCACATTTAGATTTTAAAGTTTTTGGATCAATGTGAGGTAGAGGTTGCTTGCACACATGTGATCTATTCTTATGCCAGCCATTGCTGTTTTTTGTTATATTCTATATGGAATGTCACCTAATACCACCGTATCTTCAGAACGCAATTTTCACAGTCTCAAATTACTTCCCCGCTCGAGGTATCAGCGCTAAAAATTGCTTAATTGTAAGAGTTTTTGGGAAGGTGGCAAAAAGATGTAAGAATTGCAAATTTTAGCCTTGAATGTGGTGAAAAAAAACTTAACCACTAAGAATCAAAAATTTTACAAAAATTCAGCGCTAATTTTACCAAACACTTTCACCGCGGAAAAAATTGCAAAAAAAAATGTTGGAATAGCGGTGAAGGCACTCAGAGAGGTATAAACTTCAGCGCTAAAATTCACAAACCGTAGAAATGTCCACCGCTATGTGAGCACTAATTTCTGTCCAATCAAATCAGTAAAGAAACAAGGCGGCTCGTTAATGTGCGTTCGCACATGATGTTCCGACCCGAGCTCATCAACATTTTTGACTTAATTGTCAATCAAATGAAGAGATAACAAAAATAGGTGTTTCAGTTCAAAACAATCGTTACACAAATAAACTGCTTGTTGAATTACATAAAACCATGCCTCATTACAGCGCCAACGAGATCTGCCATTAAAGAGACTACGAGACAAAAAACAAACAAAAATTTAGCAAAAACAAAAAATTTCACGGCAAAAACTGAATATCAAAATTTAAAAGCACCTAGTAACAACGTCAAAACGCAGTCAGATAAAACCTTAGTACACAAATTTACATTTTCCTAAATATATAGCTGATGGAAAGTTTTTAAATGAGACTAGGTAACAAGTCTACAAAGAGAACGAACCATGAGGCAAAATTCAAAAATTAAGCAAAATTTTAAGTCTTAAAATCATTAGCTTTTAACTAAATAATCCGTGATAAAATACCAAAAAATCATTTAAAAAACCAAAAGGACTTGCCTGTGATTTTACTATGCCATATAAGCGGATTAACGATGCAGAAAAACGCAAAAAAAATTACAAACGATTTGCAATATCACTATTGCTACCATTAAAATCCTTTATAAGCTTTATCTGAATATTGCTTATTTTTATTTCGATTGTTAATTCTACTAATTCAGCTCAAGGATTTATATTTAGAGATTAAATAAATTTACTTGAATCACATTTGCAACCAATCGGGATCTGTTATTACGCGATTGTGCTGAAGAGAAAAAGAAACACAAAAATTGACCACTCAAAAAAACGTTTAAAAAACGCATATTGTCCAACAAACAAAACATCAGTGACAAAAGATATCAGTCAATTTGTTATTTGTTGAAATACAAAAAAAAATGGATCAGACCTCTCAATGATGAAAATTAGTTACAATTTGACGAAAAGAACAACAAAAAATGAGAAATTTGAAAAATAATTGAAAATGTATATCATAAACTTCAAGACTGTTCGTTAAAAACTGACTGCTTCAGGTAAAGTCATTCATTTAATTTTAAGCAATTACAAGCTTAATTCCATGCATTTACTCACAATTACAAGCTAATGATACCTTTCAAAAATTTACGGCTCCAAAGAACAAAACCAGACAAAAACAGCAAGTTGAAGAAAAAATAGAGAGAAACGTGTCGAAGGCATTAAAAAATTAACTTCTCAGTAAACGCTTCTCTATTTTCAATTACTTTTCAACTGCAATGGGGTTCTTCTCTATTACAATATTCTTTCAAAAATCAACAAATATAAACAAATACATTAGAACAACAAAATTTTTGAGAAAACGGAAGCCAGTAAATACGCTGAGATTTTTTATACCTGGATGGGACAAAAAATGTTTTTGTCATTCTTATTTCATTAATACGACCTTAAAACAAGTTATTAACTATGAAAACAACAACAAAGACTGGCAAAAACTAAAAATTCAGTAGAGAAGTGCAAGACGAAAGTGTCGAAGCAATCTAAATCATAAGCTCTTCTCTGAAAACACTATTTGCGATCCATTGAACGCCTTCCCTAAACGGATGGGAACTATCAATAATAGGATAAATCGATAACATATCAAAAGGATCCAAAATTAAGAGAAAGTACCAAAAAATAAAAAAAAAATTATGAAACTTCGTGGCATTGAATTTTTAAAACTGTTAGTTAGAAGACAAAACCGCTAACCAGATTAATTTTGATTGCAATGGAAAATAAAATAATCCTTTCAATACTGAGGCTGAGTAACAGTTCACGAAAATTTTAGGATTGGTTAATGTTCAAAAAAGTTTTCGAACTTTTTTTAAGTCTTAATAGACATTGAACTCAAAATTTTTCAACGGAGGTCAAAAACTGCGTTAAAAAATAACCCGATGGGAGGAGAAGGAGGTTTGTTTTGCAAAGATAATCAATAAGACATCACACTAAGTCTTATGACTTTGAAAACAACAACAAAAACAGGCAAAGATCGAAATTTCAGTAGAAAAGCTCGAGAAGAAAGTGTCGAAGCCATTTAAAACCTTAAGTTTTTCTCTAGAAACTTTATCTGTGATCCACTGAACGTCTTCTCTAAGCCAATGGAATATATCATTGTTTGAATAATGTGATTACGTTTCAAAATAACCAATAAAACGAAAATATCCAAAAATTTTCAAAAAAAAATTTTAAATCTTGTTTCATTGAAGTTCTTTAACCAATAGTTAGAAGATAAGACACCTAGCCAGATTCAATTCGGTTGCAGTAGGAAGGAAGTGGTTGCTGTCATCACTGAGACTGGCTGACAGTTCACGAAAATAAGTTTATGATTGGTAAATATTGATAGAATTTTTTCAAAATTTTTTTAAAAGTCTTAACAACCATTAGCTGTCCACTCAAAACATCAATTATGTTCACTTGATGACCATTATGGAAAATATTGCACCGTTGTTAGTCAATGGGTCCTTGGTATAGGGCCCCAAAAAACTATCAAATCAGCGAAAAGTAATTCAAAATTTCATATAAAATTACAGAAACTCAGAGTCAAAGCCAAAAAAAACATGAGCAATTCCTTGAAAAAACTCTTTTTTATTATTGGACATCATTTGACCCAAGACTTCGAAAGTTTTCAAAGCCTCCTTTCCTTTTGTTTGTGGTATATCAGTTTCTTTACCGAACGGTTTCAAAGATTATCCTTTATTTCAGCACTGAGAGAGACTAATTCCGCAATTACCAAGTTGTCAGAGTATAAAATGAAATCAAGATCATCACTTTTTGTTCCGACCCCACTTGTGGGGAAGGAAATATATACTCAAATAGGTTTTTTTGTTCAATCAATTTTGGCCGACCGATATATTCGTCGTAGAGAAATGTGAGTGGTATCATTAAAATGCTCGTCCTGCGTAAAATTAAAATTTAATCGAGGATTGAAATTTTGTGTGAACACGTCCTATTTGGTATGATTTCGTTCATTTTTAGTGTAATTTTTCTTCAAATTATGATCTTTTCTTTGAAAATTTTTCATTCAAAATTACATTTCGCGCCAGAAAAGGAATCAATTTCGTACTTCTAATACAAAAAGTGTGACAAAAGGACTAGTTCTGGTCTCATAGGGAAGTTTACTATAAATAAAATTCGAATTCTATTTGAGAGCTTTTTTTCAGAAAACTTCATATTTTTTAGGTCAGCTAGAAATTGGTTACTTTTCCTATCGATTTTTGGTTAATAAACCTGATTTGCAGTAAAAGGATGCCTAATGAACAATAAACACGTTTTCAAGGAATGTTTTTTATGGCTTCGACTCTGAGCTTTTGAAATTTTTAATGAAATTTTGATTTACTTTTTGAGGTTTTACTGAATTGTTGGAGCCCTATGGCATCTAATCGTTGACTAAAATTTCGATGGGTTTCGTCATGAGCATTGGTGAAGCTATTCAGTGCTTTCATTTGACAGCTAATGACCGTTAAGACTTTGTATATAGTTTTTCGAAACTTTTTTTTAAACATTAACCGATCTTAAATTTATTTTTGTAAACTGTAGGTCAATCTCATTGCTAATAGGCTCCCTTCCTCTCTACTCCAACCAAAACTAATCTGTTAGCCGTTTTTTCTTCTAACTATTGGTTTTATGACTTCGATGCCACAAGATTTCAAAAACATTTTAAACTTTTTTGGATATTTTTGTTTTTTTAATCCCTTTGAAATTTTATTACATTATTCTAATTTGGATAGCTCACGTTGGTTTAGGGAAGGTTTTCAATGGATCATAGATAAATTTTTTGGAGAAAAAGTTATGGTTTAAATGGCTTCGACACTTTCTTCTCGCACTTTTCTACTGATTTTTTTTATTTTTGTCTGTATTTCTTGTTGTTTTCATAGTCATAAGACTTATTGTGGTATCTTATTGATTACCCATGCATGACAAACGTCTGTGTTCTTCTAACTGAGGGTATTTATTGACTTCTGTTGAAAGCTATAGAACTTACTGTCTGTTAACACTTTTAAAAAAATTTCAAAAAAATTTTTTGAACATTAACCAATTTTAAAATTATTTTCATGGCTTGTAAGAGATTCCGAGTAATGACCAGAACACCTTCCTTTCTTTTTACAGTAATTTAATTTATTTTTGTTACCAATTTTTTTTCTAACTCCTGGTTTTATGGCTTCGATGCCAAAAGATTTCAAAAAAAAAAATAATTTTTTGGATATTTTTGTATTTTGTTTCCTGTTGAAATATTATTACATTATTCTAATATTGTTAGCTTCCATTGAATTTGAGAAGACGGGAAATGAAGCATAAACAAAGTTTTCAGATAAAAGGATATACTTTAAAAGGCTGCGACACTCTCTTCTCGCACTTTTCCAAAAAAATTATTGGTTTATGTATTTGTTATTGTTTCATAGTCATTAGACTTATTGTAAAATCTTACTGATTATAGATGCTTGACAAAAATCTTTGTCATTTTATCGAGTCTTGACTGAGCGTATTTGTTGACTTATGTTGAAAGCTATTGAATTCAGTCGCTCTTAAGACTTCAAAAAAAAATTTCGAAAAAGTTCTTTGAACAATAACCAATCGTAAACTTATCTTCGTGAACTGTACGAACGCCTCAGTTATAACCGGAACTCCTTGTTTCCTCGTTCAAAAAAAATAATCTAATTTGCCGCTTTATCTTTTAAATATTAGTTTGATAAAATCGATGCGCTAGTTTTCATAAATTTTTTGGACATTTGGAAAATTTTTGGATTTGTTTGTGGTTCTTCTGAAATCTCATCATATTATACTACTAGTGTTAGTTCCAATTGGCTTAGAAGGGACGTTCAATGGATCATTGATAAAGTTTTCAGAGAAAAGCTTATGGTTTAAATGGCTTCGACACTTTCTTTTCGCACTTTTCTACTGAATTTTTGGTTTTTGGCTGTTTTTGTTGTTGTTTTCTTAGTCAATGACTTTTTGTAATGTCTCATCGTATCAATATTTTTAATGACCAAAATGTTTGTCGTGACATCGACGCGTAACTCTAAATGCTCCCAGAGAGCGCTTTTATTGCCTTTCGCAGAAAGCAATTGAGTTTAATGGCGTTGATACTACCGGTTATCTCAGAAATTTCGTGGTTTTAAAGTATTTGTTCATGTGTATTGAAATTTTGAAGTAATATTGAAAAAAAATCTCAATATGTTAAAAAAATGGATGGTAGAAAAGTCATTAAAGAAAAGTTATTTCTTAATGGCTTTGACTCTTTCCTCGCCCAATTTTTTTTGAATTAACGGTTTTTGCCTATTTTTTAAATTTTTAGGTAGGCGTAAAATGCTGACCGGTCTCAACTGCTCATAATTAAGTATGCATGGATTGATGTTACCTGAGGCAGTCATTTTATAGCGAATAGCCTGAAAGTTTATGATATTATACATTTTCAATGATTTTTTAAACTTTTCAGTTTTTGTTTTTTTTTCGTCAACTTGTAGCTTATTCTCATCATTGAGAGATCTAATGAGTTTTTTGTATTCGAAAAACATAAATGTCAGGTGATATCGTGTCGTAACTGATGTTTTGTATGTGGACAATATGCGTTTAAATAAATGTCTTAGTGGTGTACATGTGTTTCTTTTTCTCTTCCTTCAGCACATTCGCGTAATAACGGATCCCAATTATTTCCAAATATGGCCCAAATGCACCTATTTATTCTTTCAGTATGATTTTAGTTGCTTTAGTATGAGTGAAAAGGGAAGGAAGAATACATAGTATTCAGATAAAAGCTAATGTTTTTAATGGCTTCAATAATTTGTGCTTTCGCAAATTGTTTAATTTTTTTCAGTTTTTCTGCTTCTGTAGTCCTTTCCGATAGCTTAATCTAACCAAATACAAGTCTTTTTGTTTCCATAATGAATATTTAGTAAATTTGTTAAGAATTATGATTTTTATGACTTTAGAAAATATTTGGTTTAAAAAAAAGATTGATTTTCCATTTTCGCCTTATTATTTCCTTTTGTCCACTTTGTTACCTAGTCTCATTAAGGAAAAATGCCATCCGCTGTATAATATGGACAAAGTAAATTTGTGCGGTTAAGGTTTTATACAATTGCATTTTAGCGTTGTTAATAGGTGCGTTCAAATTTAGATACTTAATTTTTGCCGTGAAGTTTTTATTTTTGCTTCTCTTGTTGTTTGTTTTTTTTTCGTAGATTTTTAAATTAAAGATCTCTTCAGCGATGTGATGAGGCATGGCATTATGTAATTAAATAAGTAGTTAGGTTTTTAAACGTTTTTTAAACTCAAACATCTATTTTTATTATGCCTTCATTTGGTTGACAATTAAGTCAAAAGTGTAGATGAGCTCGGGTCGGAACATCATGTGCGAACGCACATTAACGAGCATCCTTTTTATATTACAGTTTACAAAAGCCATTTTAAAAAGTAGAAAATGATTGAAACTGGAAACAAAGACGTTACACCTGTTAAATGCTCACAGGTTCAGTTTAAATTTACAGCCGCAAATTTTACTTTACTTCTCTGCTGCAGTTAACGCGTTTGTATGTCTCCCAAGGACGTTTACTCATCTATTTTCTTCTCTATTTATCAAACAAATATATTGCCTGTTGACTGGACATAAATCTGGGACGTTGACTTGGGGGAACCCAGGATAAGTCCTCGACCCAAGACAGGCATTGGCCAGACCGACCATACCCAAGACAGGCATTGGCCAGACCGACCATACCCAAAGATAGGCATTGGCCAGACCGAATAGAATTTGGCCACCCTTGGCCAGACCAAACAGACTTTGACCACCCTTGGCCAGACTGAACAGACTTTCTCCAGATTATTGGCCAGACCGAACAGAACCATGGCCAGACCGTTGTCCAGACCATCGGCCAGACCATTGTGCAGACCGTGGGTCAGACCAAACTCGGTATGGAGTATACCCTTTGTAGGTAGATTGTAAAACAAAAAGAATTTTTGGTATAGCTTGGCTTGGAAAAAAGTTGGGTTTTCATACGGAAGTTTGCGAAATTTGCGAACATCGAATTTTAATTACATTTATTTTTGATTGAGTAGAGATATTGTCCAAATTGAACCAAACTTGGTATGGAGTATCCACTGTGTAGGTAGAGTGTAAAACTAAAGGCATTTTTGGTAAAGCTTGCCTAGGAAAAAGTTGGGTTTTCAAACGGAATTTTGCGAATATCGCGAATAACGAATTTTAGTCATTTATTTTTCAGTCATTGTAATTTATATTCATTTAGCGATTTTTTATGCTTTTTTGTGTTTGGAGATATGGTTTGAGCTTGGTTTTTTACCTAACGCTCTTCTCAAAATCTGCTATGGTTGTTTGTTTGTAAACTCTGCCGTAGCCGGACCCCAGCCCGGATGAGAAAGGAGGAGGGTTACACACCCAGAACATACTGGAAAAACTCAAAAGTTGGTTTTTTCAGTCAATTTGAGATAATTTTCCGACAGTACTGCTATAAAAAGATGTTTGAAAACTATTTTTAGCTCCAGTTAAGGTTTTACACAATTTGTGCTGTTAAGTATTTATACGATTGCATTTTGGCGTTGCTACTAGGTGCGTACAAATTTAGACACTTAGTTTTTGCTTTGAAAATTTGTTTTTGTTTCTTTTGTTATTTGTTATTTTTTCGTAGTTTTTTCAATGAAAGATCTCTTCAGCGCTGTGATGAGGCTTGGCATTATGTAATTCAATAAGTAATTAGGTTTTTGAACGTTTTTTAAATTCAAACATCTATTTTTCTTATGTCTTCATTTGGTTTACAATTAAGTCAAAAGTGTAGATGAGCTTGGGTCGGAACATCATGTGCAAACGCGCATTAACGAACATGCTTGATATTTTACAGTTTACATAACCAATTTTAAAATTTTAAAAATGATTGGAGCTGAAAACAAACACGTTACTCAAGTTAAATGCTCACTGGTTCAGTTTAAATTTAGAGCTGCAAATTTCACTTTATTTCTCTGTTGCAATTTACGCGTTTGTATGTCTCCCAAGGACGTTTGCCCATCTAGTTTCCTCTCTATTTATCAATCAAATATTTTGCTTGATGACTGGACATAAATCTGGGATCTCGACTCGGGGGCACCCAGGATGAAGTCCGCGACCCAAGACAGGCATTGGCCAGACCGACCATACCCAAGACAGGCATTGGCCAGACCGACCATACCCAAAGATAAGCTTTGGCCAGACCGAACAGACTTTGGCCAACCTTGGCCAGACCAAACAGACTTTGACTTTGAATTTTGGTATAGCTTGGCTAGAAAAAAAGTTGGATTTCCATACGGAAGTTTGCGAACATCGAATTTTAACTACACTTATTTTGATTGGGTCAAGAAATTGTCCAAATTGAACCAAACTTGGTATGAAGTGTAACTTGTGCAGTGTATTAGAGTGCAAAACTAAAGGAATTTTTGGTAAAGCTTGCCTAGGAAAAAAGGTTGGGTTTTCAAACGGAATTTTGCGAATCTCGCGAATAATGAATTTCAGTCATTTATTTTTTAGTCAGAGTAATCTATGTTCATCTATCGTTTTTTGTCTTTGTTTTGTTTGGAGATGTAGTTTGAGCTTGATTTTTTTACCTAACGCTCTTCTCACAATCTCCTATAGTTGTTTGTTTGTAAATCCGCCGTAGACGGTCCTCAGCCCGGATGGGAAAGGAGGAGGGAAACACACCCAGAACATACTGGAAAATCTCAAAAATTGGTTTTTTCAATCAACTTGAGACAATTTTCCGACAAAACTTTAGCTATATGTTATAATTTGTTTTGTTTTGTTTGTTTGGTTTTATTCGGAGAGAGCCTTAGAGCGCGGATTTTTACTGCTTGCTCGGACTCAATTCTCCTATAGTTGTTTGTTTGTAACTCCGCCGTAGCCGGTCCACAGCCCGGATGAGAAAGGAGGGGGAATACACACACAGAACATCAATCTCAAATATTGGTAATTTTCAATCAACTTGAGATAATTTTCCGACAGTACTGCTATAAATAGGTGTTTACAAAGTGACTTTAGCTCCAGTTAAGGTTTTATACGATTTTTGCAGTTAAATTTTTATACGATTGCATTTTGGCGTTGCTACTAGGTGCGTTCAAATTTAGATACTTAGTTTTTGCCTTGAAATTTTTGTTTTTTCTTCTTTTGTTATTTATTTTTTTTTCGTAGTTTTTTCAATGAAAGATCTCTTCAGCGCTTTGATGAGGCATGGCATTATGTAATTCAATAAGTAATTAGGTTTTTGAACGTTTTTTAAATGCAAACATCTGTTTTTATTATGATTTCATTTGGTTGACAATTAAGTAAAAAGTGTAGATGAGCTCGGGTTGAAACATCATGTGCGAACGCACATTAACGAGCATCCTTGTTATACTACATATTACATAACCGATTTTAAAAATTTGAAAATGATTGGAGCTGGAAACAAACACGTTGAACAAGTTAAAGGCTCACTGGTTCAGTTTAAATTTAGAGCCGCAATATTCACTTTATTTCCCTTTGGCAATTTACGCGTTTGTATGTCTCCCAAGGACCTTTGCCCATCTTTTTTCATCTCTATTTATAACACAAATATATTGCCTGTTGACTGGACATAGGTCTGGGATCTCGACTCGGGGGCACCCAGGATGAAGTCCGCGACCCAAGACAGGCATTTGCCAGACCGACCATACCCAAAACAGGCATTGGTCAGACCGACCATACCCAAACATAGTTATTGGCCAGACCAAACAGAATTTGGCCAGCCTCGGCCATACCAAACAGACTTTCTTCAGACCACTGGCCAGACCGACTAGAACCACGGCCAGACCGTTGTCCAGACCATCGGCCAGATATTTGTGCAGACCGTGGGCCAGACCGAACAGACCCTATAACAGACCGTTGTCCAGACCATTGGCCAGACCGTTGTGCAGACCGTGGGCCAGACCAAACTTGGTATGGAGTATCTCCTGTGTAGGTAGAGTGTAAAACAAAAAAAAAATTTGGTTTAGCTTGGTTAGGAAAAAAGTTGGGTTTTCATACGGAATTTTGCGAATTTCGCGAATAACAAAATTTAGTCATTTATTTTTTAGTCATATTAATTTATATTCGTTTAGCGATTTTTTATGCTTTGTTGTGTTTGGAGATATAGTTTGAGCTTGGTTTTTCTACCTAACGCTCTTCTCAAAATCTCCTATAGTTGTTTGTTTGTAAATCCGCCGTAGACTGTCCTCAGCCCGGATGGGAAAGGAGGAGGAAAACACACCCACCCAGAATTTACTGGAAAATCTCAAAAACTGGTTTTTTCAATCAACTTGAGACAATTTTCCGACATAACTTAAGCTATATGTTATAATTTGTTTTATTTTGTTTGTTTGGTTTTACTCGGAGAGAGCCTTAGAGCGCGGATTTTTTGCTGCTTGCTCGGACTCAATTCTCCTATAGTTGTTTGTTTGTAACTCCGCCGTAGCCGGTCCACAGCCCGGATGAGAAAGGAGGAGGGATACACACACAGAACATACTGGAAAATCTCAAATATTTGTTTTTTTCAATCAACTTGTGATAATTTTCCGACAGTACTGCTATAAAAAGATGTTTACAAAGTGACTTTAGCTCCAGTTAAGGTTTTATACGATTTTTGCAGTTAAATTTTTATACGATTGCATTTTGGCGTTGCTACTAGGTGCGTTCAAATTTAGATACTTAGTTTTTGCCTTGAAATTTTTGTTTTTGCTTCTTTTGTTATTTGTTATTTTTTCGTAGTTTTTTCAATGAAAGATCTCTTCAGCGCTGTGATGAGGCATGGCATTATGTAATTCAATAAGTAATTAGGTTTTTAGACGTTTTTTAAATGCAAACATCTGTTTTTATTATGATTTCATTTGGTTGACAATTAAGTAAAAAGTGTAGATGAGCTCGGGTTGAAACATCATGTGCGAACGCACATTAACGAGCATCCTTGTTATACTACATATTACATAACCGATTTTAAAAATTTGAAAATCATTGGAGCTGGAAACAAACACGTTGAACAAGTTAAATGCTCACTGGTTCAGTTTAATTTTAGAGCCGCAAAATTCACTTTATTTCTCTTTGGCAATTTACGCGTTTGTATGTCTCCCAAGGACGTTTGCCCATCTTTTTTCATCTCTATTTATAACACAAATATATTGCCTGTTGACTGGACATAGGTCTGGGATCTCGACTCGGGGGCACCCAGGATGAAGTCCGCGACCCAAGACAGGTATTTGCCAGACCGAGCATACCCAAAACAGGCATTGGTCAGACCGACCATACCCAAACATAGTTATTGGCCAGACCAAACAGAATTTGGCCAGCCTTGTCCATACCAAACAGACTTTCTCCAGACCACTGGTCCGACCGACTAGAACCATGGCCAGACCGTTGTCCAGACCATCGGCCAGACATTTGTGCAGACCGTCGGCCAGACCGAACAGACCCTATAACAGACCGTTGTCCAGACCATTGGCCAGACCGTTGTGCAGACCGTGGGTCAGACCAAACTCGGTATGGAGTATACCCTTTGTAGGTAGATTGTAAAACAAAAAGAATTTTTGGTATAGCTTGGCTTGGAAAAAAGTTGGGTTTTCATACGGAAGTTTGCGAAATTTGCGAACATCGAATTTTAATTACATTTATTTTTGATTGAGTAGAGATATTGTCCAAATTGAACCAAACTTGGTATGGAGTATCCACTGTGTAGGTAGAGTGTAAAACAAAAGCAATTTTTGGTAAAGCTTGGCTAGGAAAAAAGTTGGGTTTTCATACGGAATTTTGCGAATTTCGCGAATAACAAATTTTAGTCATTTATTTTTTAGTCATAGTAATTTATATTCGTTTAGCAATTTTTTATGCTTTGTTGTGTTTGGAGATATAGTTTGAGCTTGGTTTTTCTACATAACGCTCTTCTCAAAATCTCCTATAGTTGTTTGTCTGTAACTCCGCCGTAGCCGGTCCTCAGCCCGGATGGGAAAGGAGGAGGGAAACACACCCAGAACGTACTGGAAAATCTCAAAAGTTGTTTTTTACAATCAACTTGTGATAATTTTCCGACAGTACTGCTATAAAAAGATGTTTACAAAGTGACTTTAGCTCCAGTTAAGGTTTTATACGATTTTTGCAGTTAAATTTTTATACGATTGCATTTTGGCGTTGCTACTAGGTGCGTTCAAATTTAGATACTTAGTTTTTGCCTTGAAATTTTTGTTTTTGCTTCTTTTGTTATTTGTTATTTTTTCGTAGTTTTTTCAATGAAAGATCTCTTCAGCGCTGCGATGAGGCATGGCATTATGTAATTCAATAAGTAATTAGGTTTTTAGACGTTTTTTAAATGCAAACATCTGTTTTTATTATGATTTCATTTGGTTGACAATTAAGTAAAAAGTGTAGATGAGCTCGGGTTGAAACATCATGTGCGAACGCACATTAACGAGCATCCTTGTTATACTACAGATTACATAACCGATTTTAAAAATTTGAAAATGATTGGAGCTGGAAACAAACACGTTAAACAAGTTAAATGCTCACTGGTTCAGTTTAATTTTAGAGCCGCAAAATTCACTTTATTTCTCTTTTGCAATTTACGCGTTTGTATGTCTCCCAAGGACGTTTGCCCATCTTTTTTCATCTCTATTTATAACACAATCATATTGCCTGTTGACTGGAAATAAGTCTGGGATCTCGACTCGGGGGCACCCAGGATGAAGTCCGCGACCCAAGACAGGTATTTGCCAGACCGACCATACCCAAAACAGGCATTGGTCAGACCAACCATACCCAAACATAGTTATTGGCCAGACCAAACAGAATTTGGCCAGCCTTGGCCATACCAAACAGACTTTCTCCAGACCACTGGTCCGACCGACTAGAACCATGGCCAGACCGTTGTCCAGACCATCGGCCAGACATTTGTGCAGACCGTCGGCCAGACCGAACAGACCCTATAACAGACCGTTGTCCAGACCATTGGCCAGACCATTGTGCAGACCGTGGGCCAGACCAAACTTGGTATGGAGTATCTCCTGTGTAGGTAGAGTGTAAAACAAAAAAAAAATTTGGTTTAGCTTGGTTAGGAAAAAAGTTGGGTTTTCATACGGAATTTTGCGAATTTCGCGAATAACAAATTTTAGTCATTTATTTTTTAGTCATATTAATTTATATTCGTTTAGCGATTTTTTATGCTTTGTTGTGTTTGGAGATATAGTTTGAGCTTGGTTTTTCTACCTAACGCTCTTCTCAAAATCTCCTATGGTTGTTTGTCTGTAACTCCGCCGTAGCCGGTCCTCAGCCCGGATGGGAAAGGAGGAGGGAAACACACCCAGAACATACTGGAAAATCTCAAAAGTTGTTTTTTTCAATCAACTTGTGATAATTTTCCGACAGTACTGCTATAAAAGATGTTTACAAAGTGACTTTAGCTCCAGTTAAGGTTTTATACGATTTTTGCAGTTAAATTTTTATACGATTGCATTTTGGCGTTGCTACTAGGTGCGTTCAAATTTAGATACTTAGTTTTTGCCTTGAAATTTTTGTTTTTGCTTCTTTTGTTATTTGTTATTTTTTCGTAGTTTTTTCAATGAAAGATCTCTTCAGCGCTGCGATGAGGCATGGCATTATGTAATTCAATAAGTAATTATGAGCTCGGGTCGAAACATCATGTGCGAACGCACATTAACGAGCATCCTTGTTATACTACAGATTACATAACCGATTTTAAAAATTTGAAAATGATTGGAGCTGGAAACAAACACGTTAAACAAGTTAACTGCTCACTGGTTCGGTTTAATTTTAGAGCCGCAATATTCACTTTATTTCTCTTTTGCAATTTACGCGTTTGTATGTCTCCCAAGGACGTTTGCCCATCTTTTTTCATCTCTATTTATAACACAATCATATTGCCTGTTGACTGGAAATAAGTCTGGGATCTCGACTCGGGGGCACCCAGGATGAAGTCCGCGACCCAAGACAGGTATTTGCCAGACCGATCATACCCAAAACAGGCATTGGTCAGACCGACCATACCCAAACATAGTTATTGGCCAGACCAAACAGAATTTGGCCAGCCTTGGCCATACCAAACAGACTTTCTCCAGACCACTGGTCCGACCGACTAGAACCATGGCCAGACCGTTGTCCAGACCATCGGCCAGACATTTGTGCAGACCGTCGGCCAGACCGAAAAGACCCTATAGCAGACCGTTGTCCAGACCATTGGCCAGACCATTGTGCAGACCGTGGGCCAGACCAAACTTGGTATGGAGTATCTCCTGTGTAGGTAGAGTGTAAAACAAAAAAAATTTTTGGTTTAGCTTGGTTAGGAAAAAAGTTGGGTTTTCATACGGAATTTTGCGAATTTCGCGAATAACAAATTTTAGTCATTTATTTTTTAGTCATAGTAATTTATATTCGTTTAGCGATTTTTTATGCTTTGTTGTGTTTGGAGATATAGTTTGAGCTTGGTTTTTCTACCTAACGCTCTTCTCAAAATCTCCTATGGTTGTTTGTCTGTAACTCCGCCGTAGCCGGTCCTCAGCCCGGATGGGAAAGGAGGAGGGAAACACACCCAGAACATACTGGAAAATCTCAAAAGTTGTTTTTTTCAATCAACTTGTGATAATTTTCCGACAGTACTGCTATAAAAGATGTTTACAAAGTGACTTTAGCTCCAGTTAAGGTTTTATACGATTTTTGCAGTTAAATTTTTATACGATTGCATTTTGGCGTAGCTACTAGGTGCGTTCAAATTTAGATACTTAGTTTTTGCCTTGAAATTTTTGTTTTTGCTTCTTTTGTTATTTGTTATTTTTTCGTAGTTTTTTCAATGAAAGATCTCTTCAGCGCTGCGATGAGGCATGGCATTATGTAATTCAATAAGTAATTATGAGCTCGGGTCGAAACATCATGTGCGAACGCACATTAACGAGCATCCTTGTTATACTACAGATTACATAACCGATTTTAAAAATTTGAAAATGATTGGAGCTGGAAACAAACACGTTAAACAAGTTAACTGCTCACTGGTTCAGTTTAATTTTAGAGCCGCAATATTCACTTTATTTCTCTTTTGCAATTTACGCGTTTGTATGTCTCCCAAGGACGTTTGCCCATCTTTTTTCATCTCTATTTATAACACAAATATATTGCCTGTTGACTGGAAACAAGTCTGGGATCTCGACTCGGGGGCACCCAGGATGAAGTCCGCGACCCAAGACAGGTATTTGCCAGACCGATCATACCCAAAACAGGCATTGGTCAGACCGACCATACCCAAACATAGTTATTGGCCAGACCAAACAGAATTTGGCCAGCCTTGGCCATACCAAACAGACTTTCTCCAGACCACTGGTCCGACCGACTAGAACCATGGCCAGACCGTTGTCCAGACCATCGGCCAGACATTTGTGCAGACCGTGGGCCAGACCGAACAGACCCTATAACAGACCGTTGTCCAGACCATTGGCCAGACCGTTGTGCAGACCGTGGGCCAGACCAAACTTGGTATGGAGTATCTCCTGTGTAGGTAGAGTGTAAAACAAAAAAAATTTTTGGTTTAGCTTGGTTAGGAAAAAAGTTGGGTTTTCATACGGAATTTTGCGAATTTCGCGAATAACAAATTTTAGTCATTTATTTTTTAGTCATAGTAATTTATATTCGTTTAGCGATTTTTTATGCTTTGTTGTGTTTGGAGATATAGTTTGAGCTTGGTTTTTCTACCTAACGCTCTTCTCAAAATCTCCTATAGTTGTTTGTCTGTAACTCCGCCGTAGCCGGTCCTCAGCCGGGATGGGAAAGGAGGAGGGAAACACACCCCGAACATACTGGAAAATCTCAAAAGTTGGTTTTTTCAATCAACTTGAGACAATTTTCCGACAGTACTGCTATAAAAAGATGTTTAAAAAAAGACTTTAGCTCCAGTTAAGGTTTTATACGATTTGTGCAGTTAAATTTTAATACGATTGCGTTTTGGCGTTGCTACTAGGTGCGTTCAAATTTAGATACTTAGTTTTTGCCCTGAAATTTTTGTTTTTGCTTCTTTTGTTATTTGATATTTTTTCGTAGTTTTTCAATGAAAGATCTCTTCAGCGCTGTGATGAGGCATGGCATTATGTAATTAAATAAGTAGTTAGGTTTTTAAACGTTTTTTAAACTCAAACACCTATTTTTTTATGTCTTCATTTGGTTGACAATTAAGTCAAAAGTGTAGATGAGCTTGGGTCGAAAGGTCATGTGCGAAGGCACATTATCGAACATGCTTAATATATTACAGTTTACATAAAGGATTTTGAAAATTTAAAAATGATTGGAGCTGGAAATAAACACGTTACATGAGTTAAATGCTCACTGGTTCAGTTTAAATTTAGAGCCGAAAATTTCACTTTATTTCTCTGTTGCAATTTATTCGTTTGTTTGTCTTCCAAGAACTTTTGCCCATCTATTTTCTTCTCTATTTATCAAACGAATATATTGCCTTTTGACTGGACATAAATCTAGGATCTCGACTCGGGGGCACCCAGGATGAAGTCGGCGACCCAAGACAGGCAATGGCCAGACCGACCATACCCAAGACAGGCATTGGCCAGACTGACCATACCCAAAGATAGGCATTGGCCGGATGGCCGCCCTTGGCCAGACCAAGCCGACTTTGACAACCATTGGACAGACTGAGCAGACTTTCTCCAGATCACTGGCCAGACCGAACATAACCATGGCCAGACCGTTGTCCAGAACATCGGCCAGACATTTGTGCAGACCGTGGGCCAGACCGAACAGACCCTATGCCAGACCGTTGTCCAGACTAATGGCCAGACCGTTGTGCAGACCATGGGTCAGCCCAAACTTGGTATGGAGTATCCCCTGTGTAGGTATATTGTAAAACAAAAAGATTTTGTGGTAAAGCTTGCCTAGGAAAAAGTTGGGTTTTCAAACGGAATCTTGCGAATTTCGCGAATAACGAATTTTAGTCATTTAATTTTTAGTCATAGTAATTTATATTCATTTAGCGATTTTTTATGCTTTGTTGTGTTTGGACATATAGTTTGAGCTTGGTTTTTTTTTACCTAACGCTCTTCTCAAAATCTCCTATAGTTATTTGTTTGTAACTCCGCCGTAGCCGGTCCCCAGCCCGGATGTGAAAAGAGGAGGGAAACACTCCCAGAACATACTGAAAAATCTCAAAAGTTGGTTTTTTCAATCAACTTGAGACAATTTTCCGACATAATTTCAGTTATATGTAATAATTTGTTTTGTTTTGTTTGTTTGGTTTTACTCGGAGAGAGCCTGAGAGCGCGGATTTTTACCGCTTGCGCGGACTCAATTCTCCTATAGTTGTTTGCTTGTAACTCCGCCGTAGCCGGTCCCAAGCCCGGATGGAAAAGGAGGAGGGAAACACCCAGAACATACTGCAAAATCTCAAAAGTTGTTTTTTTTTCAATCCACTTGAGACAATTTTCCGACAGTACTGCTATAAAAAGATGTTTAAAAAGTGACTTTAGCTCCAGACCGAACAGACCGAAAAATGGGTATGGGCCAGACGGAACAGACCGAAGTAATGGTATTGGCCAGACCGAACAGACCGAAAAATGGGTATTGGCCAGACCGAACAGACCAAAATATGGGCATTGTACAGAACGAACAGACTGCAACAAGGGTATTGGCCAGACAGAACAGACCAATATATGGGCATTGGCCAGAACGAACAGACTGAAATAAGTGTATCGGCCAGACCGAAAAGACCGAAATATGGGTATTCGCAAGACCAAACAGACCGAAATATGGGTATGGGCCAGACCGAACAGACAGAAATATGGGTATTGGCCAGACCGAACAGACCGAAATATGGGTATTGGCCAGGCCGAACAGAACGAAATATGGGTATTGGCCAGATCGAACAGACCGAAACTGCCATTGGCCAGACGGTAGGTGCGACCCAAATTTTTTCCAGACCATTGTGGACGGTCGCTGCCCGGGTCAAGGTTTTTGGGTAAATTTTCGTAAGAAATGCGGTGAATGCGGTGAATTTTCGTAAGAAATGCGGTGATTGCGGTGAATGCGGTGAAAAAAAATAATTCACCGCTTTTCACCGCATTTCTTACAAAAACTAACCCCCAATTCACCGCTTTTCTTACGAAAATTCACCGCATAGACTATTATGGCAAATTAATGTAAGAAATGCGGTGAATGCGGTGAAAGCGGTGAAAAAAAATAATTCACCGCTATTCGACCCCAGGTCTAGGTGTCAACGCTAAAAAGCGTTAAATTATGCCAGACCGTTGTCCAGACTAACGGCCAGACCGTTGTGCAGACCATGTGTCAGACCAAACTTGGTATGGAGTATCCCCTGTGTAGGTAGATTGTAAAACAAAAAGAATTGTTGGTAAAGCTTGCCTAGGAAAAAGTTGGGTTTTCAAACGGAATTTTGCGAATTTCGCGAATAACGAATTTTAGTCATTTAATTTTTAGTCATAGTAATTTATATTCATTTAGCGATTTTTTATGCTTTATTGTGTTTGGAGATATAGTTTGAGCTTGGTTTTTTTTACCTAACGCTCTTCTCAAAATCTCCTATAGTTATTTGTTTGTAACTCCGCCTTAGCCGGTCCCCAGCCCGGATGTGAAAAGAGGAGGGAAACACACCCAGAAAATACTGAAAAATCTCAAAAGTTGGTTTTTTCAATCAACTTGAGACAATTTTCCGACATAATTTCAGTTATATGTAATAATTTGTTTTGTTTTGTTTGTTTGGTTTTACTCGGAGAGAGCCTTAGAGCGCGGATTTTTACCGCTTGCGCGGACTCAATTCTCCTATAGTTGTTTGCTTGTAACTCCGCCGTAGCCGGTCCCCAGCCCGGATGGAAAAGGAGGAGGGAAACACCCAGAACATACTGCAAAATCTCAAAAGTTGTTGTTTTCAATCAACTTGAGACAATTTTCCGACAGTACTGCTATAAAAAGATGTTTAAAAAGTGACTTTAGCTCCAGACCGAACAGACCGAAAAATGGGTATGGGCCAGACGGAACAGACCGAAATAATGGTATTGGCCAGACCGAACAGACCGAAAAATGGGTATTGGCCAGACCGAACAGACAAAAATATGGGCATTGTCCAGAACGAACAGACTGCAACAAGTGTATTGGCCAGACAGAACAGACCAATATATGGGCATTGGCCAGAACGAACAGACTGAAATAAGTATATCGGCCAGACCGAAAAGACCGAAATATGGGTATTCGCCAGACCAAACAGACAGAAATATGGGTATTGGCCAGACCGAACAGAACGAAATATGGGTATTGGCCAGATCGAACAGACCGAAACTGCCATTGGCCAGACGGTAGGTGCGACCCAAATTTTTTCCAGACCATTGTGGACGGTCGCAGCCCGGGTCGAGGTTTTTGGTTAAATTTTCGTAAGAATTGCGGTGAATGCGGTGAATTTTCGTAAGAAATGCGGTGATTGCGGTGAATGCGTTAAAAAAAAATAATTCACGGCTTTTCACCGCATTTCTTACAAAAACTAACCACCAAATTCACCGCATTTCTTACGAAAATTCACCGCATAGACTATTATGGCAAATTAATGTAAGAAATGCGGTGAATGCGGTGAATGCGGTGAAAAAAAATAATTCACCGCTATTCGACCCCAGGTCTAGGTGTCAACGCTAAAAAGCGTTAAATTATGTGAGAATTTGTTGTAGGCTGAAGTATCCATATTGTTTTCAATAAAATCAGTTGGATGCAGATGAAACTGGAAAGTGTTGAAAGCAGACAAAAGTTGTGAGAATATCAAAAAATTTTATTTTTAAACCACTTTTTCTATATGGTTGAGCAAATTATCGACCCCCCAACCTAGGTTTTCGAACTCTTGTAGTAATCTACCTTAAAAGTTTACTTGCAATTTTTCAAAAAAAATCAGTTGCATGCAAGTGAAACTGGAAAGATTTGAAAGCAAACAAAAGTAGTGAAAATAACAAAAAAATATTTTTAAACCTTTTTTTCTATATGATGGAGCAAATAATCGACCCCCCAACCTCAGTTTTTTTGAACTCCTGCTGTAATCTACTTTCAAATTATTATTGCAAACTTTCAAAAAAAATCAGTTGCATGCAAGTGAAACTGGAAAGATTTGAAAGCAAACAAAAGTAGTGAAAATAACAAAAAAATATTTTTAAACCATTTTTTCTATATGATGGAGCAAATTATCGACACCCCAACCTAAATTTTTGAACTCTTGCTGTAATCTACTTTCAAATATTATTGCAAATTAAAAAAAAATAATTGGATGCAATTGAAACTGGAAAGTGTTGAAGGCAGACGAAAGTAGTGAAAATATCAAAAAATTTTTTTAAACCATTTTTTCTATATGATTGAGTAAACTATCGAACCCCCAACTTAGGTTTTCGAACTCTTGTAGTAATCTACTTTAAAATTATACTTGCAATTTTTCAAAAAATGCATTTGGAAGCAGATAAAACTGAAAAGTGTTGAGATCAGACAACAGTAGTGAGAAAATCAAAATATTTTATTTTCAAACCATTTTTTATATATGATTGAGCAAATTATCGACCCCCAATCTAGGTTTTCGAACTCTTGTAGTAATCTAAATTAAAAGTATACTTGCTATTTTCCAAAAAAAAAAATCAGTTGGATGCAAATAAAACTGGAAAGTGTTGAAAGCAGACAACAGTAGTGAGAATATCAAAAAATTTTATTTTCAAACCATTTTTTCTATGTGATGGAGCAAAAAAATCGACCCCCCAACCTAAATTATTGAACTCTTGCTGTAGCCTACTTTCAAATTAGACTTGCAATTTTATCAAAAAATCAGTTGGATGCAAGTGAAACTGGAATTTTCAAAGCACTGTCGAATTATGCGAAGAAAATGACGATGTTTTAAAAAAACATTCGTTTATAACTTCTTGAAAAAGACATGTTAGAAGGCATATGATAGCTCATATTGTTGCCTAAGTAACATATTTTTTTAGTTTATGTAAAAATGTGCTGATTTTTATACAAAATTTTCAACTAACTGTCGAGTTAGGTGATCAATTAGTCGGACTTCATGAAAAACCTTTGTTTATAACTTTTTGAAGAAAACGAGTTAAAAGATGTATGATAGCGCATTTTGTTGCACTAATAACATACCGTTTGAATACATGTAAAAATAAAGGCCAATATGATGATTTCTATACGAAATTTTTAAAGAACTGTCGAGTTAAGTGAGTAAAATTTCAGACTTCATGAAAAACTTTTGTTTATAACTTTTTGAAGAAAACGGGATAGAAAGTGTATGATAGCCCGTTTTGTTGCTCTGATAACGTATCTTTTCAATTCATGTAGAAATAAATGCCGATATGGTTATTTTTATACAAAAATTTTCAAAATTTCAATCAACTGTCAAGTTAGGTGGTCAATTTGTCGGACTTCATAAAAAACGTTTGTTTATAACTTTTTGAAGAAGAAGAGATAGAAAAAGTATGATAGCTCATTTTGTTGCTCTTATAACCTACTGATTGAACTCATGTAGAAATAAAAACCAATGTTCTTATTTTTGAACAAAAATTTCAATCAACTGTCGAGTTAGGTGATCAATTTGTCTGACTTCATGAAAAACGTGTTTATAATTTTTTGAAGAAAACGAGGTAAAAAAGGTATGATAGTGCCTTTTGCTGCACTAAAAACGTACTGTTTAAATACAGGTAGAAATAAAGTCCAAAATGATGATTTCTATACGAACTTTTTAAAGAACTGTCGAGTTACGTGAACAAAATTTCGGACTTCATGAAAAACGTTTATTTATAACTTTTAGAAGAAAACGAGATAGAAAGTGAATGATAGCGCATTTTGTTGCTCCGATAACTTACTTTTTGAATACATGTAGAATTAAAAGCCAATATGCTTATTTTTATACAAAATTTCCAATCAACTGTCGAGTTAGGTGATCAATATGTCGGACTTCAAATACTATTGCAAACTACTTTCAAATATTATTGCAAATTAAAGAAAAATAATTGGATGCAATTGAAACTGGAAAGTGTTGAAGGCAGACAAAAGTAGTGAAAATATCAAAAAATTTTTTTAAACCATTTTTTCTATATGATTGAGTAAACTATCGAACCCCCAACTTAGGTTTTCGAACTCTTGTAGTAATCTACTTTGAAATTATACTTGCAATTTTTCAAAAAATGCATTTGGATGCAGATAAAACTGAAAAGTGTTGAGATCAGACAACAGTAGTGAGAAAATCAAAATATTTTATTTTCAAACCATTTTTTATATATGATTGAGCAAATTATCGACCCCCCAATCTAGGTTTTCGAACTCTTGTAGTAATCTAAATTAAAAGTATACTTGCTATTTTCCAAAAAAAAATCAGTTGGATGCAAATAAAACTGGAAAGTGTTGAAAGCAGACAACAGTAGTGAGAATATCAAAAAATTTTATTTTCAAACCATTTTTTCTATGTGATGGAGCAAAAAAATCGACCCCCAACCTAAATTATTGAACTCTTGCTGTAGCCTACTTTCAAATTAGACTTGCAATTTTATCAAAAAATCAGTTGGATGCAAGTGAAACTGGAATTTTCAAAGCACTGTCGAATTAGGCGAAGAAAATGACGATGTTTTAAAAAAACATTCGTTTATAACTTCTTGAAAAAGACATGATAGAAGGCATATGATAGCTCATATTGTTGCCTAAGTAACATATTTTTTCATTTATGTAAAAATGTGCTGATTTTTATACAAAATTTTCAACTAACTGTCGAGTTAGGTGATCAATTAGTCGGACTTCATGAAAAACCTTTGTTTATAACTTTTTGAAGAAAACGAGTTAAAAGATGTATGATAGCGCATTTTGTTGCACTAATAACATACCGTTTGAATACATGTAAAAATAAAGGCCAATTTGATGATTTCTATACGAAATTTTTAAAGAACTGTCGAGTTAAGTGAGTAAAATTTCAGACTTCATGAAAAACTTTTGTTTATAACTTTTTGAAGAAAACGGGATAGAAAGTGTATGATAGCCCGTTTTGTTGCTCTGATAACGTATTTTTTCAATTCATGTAGAAATAAATGCCGATAGGGTTATTTTTATACAAAAATTTTCAAAATTTCAATCAACTGTCAAGTTAGGTGGTCAATTTGTCGGACTTCATAAAAAACGTTTGTTTTTAACTTTTTGAAGAAGAAGAGATAGAAAAAGTATGATAGCTCATTTTGTTGCTCTTATAACCTACTGATTGAATTCATGTAGAAATAAAAACCAATGTTCTTATTTTTAAACAAATATTTCAATCAACTGTCGAGTTAGGTGATCAATTTGTCTGACTTCATGAAAAACTTGTTTATAATTTTTTGAAGAAAACGAGAAAAAAAAGGTATGATAGTGCATTTTGCTGCACTAAAAACGTACTGTTTAAATACAGGTAGAAATAAAGTCCAAAATGATGATTTCTATACGAACTTTTTAAAGAACTGTCGAGTTACGTGAACAAAATTTCGGACTTCATGAAAAACGTTTATTTATAACTTTTAGAAGAAAACGAGATAGAAAGTGAATGATAGCGCATTTTGTTGCTCCGATAACTTACTTTTTGAATACATGTAGAATTAAAAGCCAATATGCATATTTTTATACAAAATTTCCAATCAACTGTCGAGTTAGGTGATCAATATGTCGGACTTCATGAAAAACGTCTGTTTATAACTTTTTGATGAAAACAAGATAGAAGATGTATGATAGCGCATTTTGTTGCACTAATGACGTACTATTTGAATTCAGGTAGAGACAAATGCCAATGCGCTGATTTTAATACAAAATTTTCAAATAACTCTCGCCTTATAGGAAAAAAATGTCGAACTTCTTGAAAGTCAGTTCCTCATAACTTTTTGGAAAAGACGATTTAGGAAGCGTATGTTAGCTCATTTTAATGTGGTGATATTGTACTTTTTGAATTTATATTGAAATATTATCACTTTTCTTAATTTACATCCAAATTTTCCAAAGAACTGTCGGTTTAGGGGTAAAAATTTGCCATTTTTGTCAAACTTCGACTAAATTTGACCAATTAAAAGTACAAAACGTACAAGTTTTTGATATCAAAATAAACTATAACTCACGCTTCCAAAGGCAGTATAATTATATTTTCAAAGCATTGCCAAACAAGAGAATGCGAGGGCAATGTAGAGCCCGAAATCAAGGTCGATTCTCGCAAAATTTTCGAATTTTCAAAGTTGTTTGGTTTAATAACTTTTCTCTTAGTAATCCATTTTTTACGTATGTTATATCATTTTATTGCTCATTTAATCCTCTTTACGAATATATAAGGGTCGAAAAGTTTCGGTTTTATTTCATTGCCTAATTTTTCGATTTTCCAAATTTTGCTGAAAATAAGCCAATTCCGGCCAAAATCTCAAAAATCGAGTTTTGATTCGTTTGATTATTTAAATTTTTTAACGCCAGGTTGATGCCCCAGTTCATGCTGATTCCAAAACATATTCATTTTTTAAATTTGGTTCAGTAGTTTTTGAGATATAAGCCTTTTTCGGACGCATACCAGCCCCCCAGCCCACCCACCCCCCCCCCATCCTCCTTTCCATCTCCCCTCCGTTGCAAGTGCAAATCTTTTTTAATACGTAATTTTATAGTCGTACTATATTACAGCTATAGAGCTTCTCGAATATATTATTTTTATCAGTCTGATAATTTTACTTCATAGTTATAGCGGCTAACCTAGATGACAAAGTGAAATTTTCGTTTGCCGCCTCCATCCGGTCACGTGACATGCTTATGCGTGTGCTGTCCCGTCAAGTGACAGCAGAGAGAGGCTCATTCTCTGCCTCCCAATTCCACGGGGTAAGCATGTATAACTTTGAATGTGAAACCAAACCGAAAGTTTCAAAAGCAAAAGGTCCCGCGAGAAGGAAATAGAGAAAGAAGTCGAGGGTGGTGGTTCATGAAATGAATGGGGCGAAAGGGGCAAGGAAAGTAGTTATGATATGGGAACCGGGTGGTATTACCAGGTCTGTTGCCGGGTGATAGCACCAACTCTGTAGCCAGGGGGAGGGGTGGGGTGCTCTATGGCCAAATATGAAAGAGTTATATCGTTGAAAAGCTCTAATCGAGGCGGTTTCGATAGGATATATGTCAGTACCCATACTAATAACTTTACTATTATGCTATTGGTTGGTCCCTGGTGTTTTGTTATTGAGCTTTGATATTGTTAAATGCAATTTCAGATAAGACTGTTGCCTTTTTGTTGTTGAAGGCTTATTATTGAAGAGCTTCAGAAGATCATCATATAGAACCCCGTGCCAGCTCGAGGCCCAGATGTTCGAGACCCTTATGGATAGAAGATAGAAGATAGAAGATAGAAGATAGCTTATGGATAAATTTTGTTGATAGGAGATCAGCTTTTGGATGGTTGTTTTTTAGCCAAACCTGAGGGAATTGGCTTTCGTACATGATGTTTTAGAGTGCGAGTACGATGTTTGGATCTTTTCCGTTTGTGCCCCCCAGCTTAGTGGGTGCATACTGTTTGCACCCCCCAACCGCACGTAACATTTACTAATTAATGGCTTGTATAGGTATTATAACTCGGGAATATAACCAACCTATTTGGGGCCCAAACGGTAAAGATCCTGTTAATTTATACATGAAATATGTGTATTCTTGATGTTTATGATGTTATGATTTCATATATATTACTGTCTCTTCTAGCTGCGTCCAGTCTTTTGGGGGGAACATGCACGTATTGTTTTCCGCCGTCGGAACGCTTAGAGATCATTTGTTTTTCAAGCTTTGCAGGGACTTAAGTCACTAGACAGCCGAAAAACAAATGATCTTGAAACCCCTGGTATTATTAATAACAATAATAATAATAATAATAATAATAATAATAATAATAATAATAATATAGACTTTAGAGTAAACTCAGGGGTTCTTTAGACCCGTATCAATTCAATCAGTCACAGTTTGAGTAGTTTTAAGTCGTTTCTGTACAGAACAACTACCAATAGGACATCCACATCTGATATGCCAAGTGCAAGAAGTCAGTTCGTTGTAGTATTCCAGAAAATATTCCCAGTAGATGTCTGATAGTCGGGTTTTCAGAGTTTCTGTGTCGTGAAATAAGTCAATACTGGTACTAAGCAGGTTTGCAAGGGTTGAGGCCGTATACCAAAAGTCCGCCTTTTGCCGAGTCTTTAATCTAGCCGAGTCTTTAATAACAATCTAGTCTTTTTCATTGGTTCAGGGAGTTATTCAAATCGAACCAAACCCGGTATGGAGTATCCCATGGGTGCCTAGAGTCTAAAACAGAAAGAATTTTTGGTATAGCTTGCCTAGGAAAAAAGTTAGTATTTCATACGGAAATGTGCAATTATTTCGAATAAAAAGTTTTAAAAATAGGTCTTTTTCATCGGGTCAAGGAGTTGTCCAAAGTGAACCAAACTCGGTATGGAGTATCCCATGGGTGCCTAGAGTCTAAAACAGAAAGAATTTTTGGTATAGCTTGCCTAGGAAAAAAGTTAGTATTTCATACGGAAATGTGCAATTATTTCGAATAAATAATCTTAAAAATAGGTCTTTTTCATCGGGTCAAGGAGTTGTTCAACGTGAACCAAACTCGGTATGGAGTATCCCATGGGTGCATAGAGTCTAAAACAGAAAGAATTTTTGGTATAGCTTGCGTAGGAAAAAAGTTAGTTTTTCATACGGAAATTTGCGACCTTTGCGAATATTGTATTTTGAAAATAGGTCTTTTTGATTGGTTCAAGGAGTTGTCCAAAGTGAACCAAAACCGGTATGGAGTATCCCATAGGTGCCTAGAGTCTAAAACAGAAAGAATTTTTGGTATAGCTTGCGTAGGAAAAAAGTTACTTTTTCATACGGAAATTTGCGAATTTTGAGAATAACGAATTTTTAAAAAAGGTCTTTTTGATCGGGTCAAGGAGTTGTCCAAAGTGAACCAAACCCGGTATGGAGTATCCCGTGGGTGCCTAGAGTTTAAAACAGAAAAAGAATTTTGGTATAGCTTGCCTAGGAAAAAAGTTAGTATTTCATACGGAAATTTGCTATTATTTCGTATAAATAATTTTAAAAATAGGTCTTTTTCATCGGGTCAAGGAGTTGTCCAAAATGAACCAAACTCGGTATGGAGTATCCCATGGGTGCCTAGAGTCTAAAACAGAAAGAATTTTTTGTATAGCTTGCGTAGGAAAAAAGTTAGTTTTTCATATGGAAATTTGCGAATTTTGCGAATAACGAATTTTTAAAATAGGTCTTTTTGATCGGGTCAAAGAGTTGTCCGAAGTGAACCAAACCCGGTATGGAGTATTCCATGGGTGCCTAGAGTCCAAAACAGAAAGAATTTTTGGTATAGCTTGCCTAGGAAAAAAGTTAGTATTTCATACGGAAATTTGCTATTATTTCGAATAAATAATTTCAAAAATAGGTCTTTTTTATCGGGTCAAGGAGTTGTCCAAAGTAAACCAAACCCGGTATGGAGTATCCCATGGGTGCCTAGAGTCTAAAACAGAAAGAATTTTTGGTATAGCTTGCCTAGAAAAAAGTTCGTATTTCATACGGAAATTTGCGAATTTTGCGAATAACGATTTTTATAAATAGGTCTTTTTGATCGGGTCAAGAAGTTGTTCAAAGTGAACCAAACTTGATATCGAGTATCACACGGGTAACTAGATTGTAAAACAAAAAAAATTTTTGGTATAGTTTGTCTTGGAAAAAAGTTAGATTTACATACGGAAATTTGCGATTATTTCAAATAAGTAATTTTAAAATTAGGTCTTTTTTATTGAGTCAAGGAGTTGTCCAAAGTGAACCAAACCCGGAATGGAGTATCCCATGGGTGCCTTGAGTCTAAAACAGAAAGAATTTTTGGTATTGCTTGCGTAGGAAAAAAGTTAGTTTTTCATACGGAAATTTGCGAATTTTGCGAATAACGAATTTTAAGAAAAGGTGTTTTTGATCGGATCAAGGAGTTGTCCAAAGTTAACCAAACCCGGTATGGAGTATCCCATGGGTGCCTAGAGTCTAAAACAGAAAAAATTTTTGGTATAGCTTGCCTAGGAAAAAAGTTATTACTTCATACGGAAATTTGCTATTATTTCGAATAAATAATTTTAAAAATAAGTCTTTTTCATCGGGTCAAGGAGTTGTCCAAAGTGAACCAAACTCGGTATGGAGTATCCCATGGGTGCCTAGAGTCTAAAACAGAAAAAATTTTTGGTATAGCTTGCGTAGGAAAAAAGTTAGTTGTTCATACGGAAATTTGCTATTATTTCGAATAAATAATTTTAAAAATAGGTCTTTTTATCGGGTCAAGGAGTTGTCCAAAGTAAACCAAACCCGGTATGGAGTATCCCATGGGTGCCTAGAGTCTAAAACAGAAAGAATTTTTGGTATAGCTTGCCTAGAAAAAAGTTCGTATTTCATACGGAAATTTGCGAATTTTGCGAATAACGATTTTTAAAAATAGGTCTTTTTGATCGGGTCAAGAAGTTGTTCAAAGTGAACCAAACTTGGTATCGAGTATCCCATGGGTAACTAGATTGTAAAACAAAAGAATTTTTGGTATAGTTTGCCTTGGAAAAAAGTTATTATTTCATACGGAAATTTGCTATTACTTCGAATAAATAATTTTAAAAATAGGTCTTTTTCATCGGGTCAAGGAATTGTCCAAAGTGAACCAAGCCCGGTATGGAGTATCCCATGGGTGCCTAGAGTCTAAAACAGAAAGAATTTTTGGTATAGCTTGCCTAGAAAAAAAGTTCGTATTTCAATCGGAAATATCGACTTTTTCGCTTATTATTCGCTTATTTCATTTTCAAAAATATAGAAATTTCGTCGTGTCAAGGAGTTGTCCAAATTAAACCAAATTTGGTATGGAGTATCCCATGTGTATCTTGAGTCTAAAACAGAAAGAATTTTTGCTATAGCTTGCGTAGGAAAAAAGTTAGTTTTTCATACGGAAATTTGCGAATTTTGCGAATAACGATTTTTAAAAATAGGTCTTTTTGATCGGGTCAAGAAGTTGTTCAAAGTGAACCAAACTTGGTATCGAGTATCCTATGGGTAACTAAATTGTAAAACAAAAAGAATTTTTGGTATAGTTTGCCTTGGAAAAAAGTTAGATTTGCATACGGAAATTTGCGATTATTTCAAATAAGTAATTTTAAAAATAAGTCTTTTTCATCGGGTCAAGCAGTTGTCCAAAGTGAACCAAACTCGGTATGGAATATCCCATGGGTGCCTAGAGTCTAAAACAGAAAAAATTTTTGGTATAGCTTGCCTAGGAAAAAAGTTATTATTTCATACGGAAATTTGCTATTATTTCGAATAAATAATTTTAAAAATAAGTCTTTTTGATCGGGTCAAGGAGTTGTCCAGAGTGAACCAAACTCGGTATGGAGTATCCCATGGGTGCTTAGAGTCTAAAACAGAAAAAAATTTTTGGTATAGCTTGCCTAGGAAAAAAGTTAATTTTTCATACGTAAATTTGCTATTATTTCAAATAATTAATTTTAAAAAAAGGTCTTTTTATCGGGTCAAGGCGTTTTCCAAAGTAAACCAAACCCGGTATGGAGTATCCCATGGGTGCCTAGAGTCTAAAACAGAAAGAATTTTTTGTATAGCTTGCGTAGGAAAAAAGTTAGTTTTTCATATGGAAATTTGCGAATTTTGCGAATAACGAATTTTTAAAATAGGTCTTTTTGATCGGGTCAAAGAGTTGTCCGAAGTGAACCAAACCCGGTATGGAGTATCCCATGGGTGCCTAGAGTCCAAAACAGAAAGAATTTTTGGTATAGCTTGCCTAGGAAAAAAGTTAGTATTTCATACGGAAATTTGCTATTATTTCGAATAAATAATTTCAAAAATAGGTCTTTTTTATCGGGTCAAGGAGTTGTCCAAAGTAAACCAAACCCGGTATGGAGTATCCCATGGGTGCCTAGAGTCTAAAACAGAAAGAATTTTTGGTATAGCTTGCCTAGAAAAAAGTTCGTATTTCATACGGAAATTTGCGAATTTTGCGAATAACGATTTTTATAAATAGGTCTTTTTGATCGGGTCAAGAAGTTGTTCAAAGTGAACCAAACTTGATATCGAGTATCCCACGGGTAACTAGATTGTAAAACAAAAAAAATTTTTGGTATAGTTTGTCTTGGAAAAAAGTTAGATTTACATACGGAAATTTGCGATTATTTCAAATAAGTAATTTTAAAATTAGGTCTTTTTTATTGAGTCAAGGAGTTGTTCAAAGTGAACCAAACCCGGAATGGAGTATCCCATGGGTGCCTTGAGTCTAAAACAGAAAGAATTTTTGGTATTGCTTGCGTAGGAAAAAAGTTAGTTTTTCATACGGAAATTTGCGAATTTTGCGAATAACGAATTTTAAGAAAAGGTGTTTTTGATCGGATCAAGGAGTTGTCCAAAGTTAACCAAACCCGGTATGGAGTATCCCATGGGTGCCTAGAGTCTAAAACAGAAAAAAATTTTGGTATAGCTTGCCTAGGAAAAAAGTTATTACTTCATACGGAAATTTGCTATTATTTCGAATAAATAATTTTAAAAATAGGTCTTTTTCATCGGGTCAAGGAGTTGTCCAAAGTGAACCAAACTCGGTATGGAGTATCCCATGGGTGCCTAGAGTCTAAAACAGAAAAAATTTTTGGTATAGCTTGCGTAGGAAAAAAGTTAGTTGTTCATACGGAAATTTGCTATTATTTCGAAAAAATAATTTTAAAAATAGATCTTTTTATCGGGTCAAGGAGTTGTCCAAAGTAAACCAAACCCGGTATGGAGTATCCCATGGGTGCCTAGAGTCTAAAACAGAAAGAATTTTTGGAATAGCTTGCCTAGAAAAAAGTTCGTATTTCATACGGAAATTTGCGAATTTTGCGAATAACGATTTTTAAAAATAGGTCTTTTTGATCGGGTCAAGAAATTGTTCAAAGTGAACCAAACTTGGTATCGAGTATCCCATGGGTAACTAGATTGTAAAACAAAAGAATTTTTGGTATGGTTTGCCTTGGAAAAAAGTTAGATTTGCATACGGAAATTTGCGATTATTTCAAATAAGTAATTTTAAAATTAGGTCTTTTTTATCGGGTCAACGAGTTGTGCAAAGTCAACCAAACCCGGAATGGAGTACCCCATGGGTTCCTAGAGTCTAAAACAGAAAGAATTTTTGGTATTGCTTGCGTAGGAAAAAAGTTAGTTTTTCATACGGAAATTTGCGAATTTTGCGAATAACGAATTTTAAGAAAAGGTGTTTTTGATCGGATCAAGGAGTTGTCCAAAGTTAACCAAACCCGGTATGGAGTATCCCATGGGTGCCTAGAGTCTAAAACAGAAAAAAATTTTGGTATAGCTTGCCTAGGAAAAAAGTTATTACTTCATACGGAAATTTGCTATTATTTCGAATAAATAATTTTAAAAATAAGTCTTTTTCATCGGGTCAAGGAGTTGTCCAAAGTGAACCAAACTCGGTATGGAGTATCCCATGGGTGCCTAGAGTCTAAAACAGAAAAAATTTTTGGTATAGCTTGCGTAGGAAAAAAGTTAGTTGTTCATACGGAAATTTGCTATTATTTCGAATAAATAATTTTATAAATAGATCTTTTTATCGGGTCAAGGAGTTGTCCAAAGTAAACCAAACCCTGTATGGAGTATCCCATGGGTGCCTAGAGTCTAAAACAGAAAGAATTTTTGGAATAGCTTGCCTAGAAAAAAGTTCGTATTTCATACGGAAATTTGCGAATTTTGCGAATAACGATTTTTAAAAATAGGTCTTTTTGATCGGGTCAAGAAGTTGTTCAAAGTGAACCAAACTTGGTATCGAGTATCCCATGGGTAACTAGATTGTAAAACAAAAGAATTTTTGGTATGGTTTGCCTTGGAAAAAAGTTATTATTTCATACGGAAATTTGCTATTACTTCGAATAAATAATTTTAAAAATAGGTCTTTTTCATCGGGTCAAGGAGTTGTCCAAAGTGAACCAAGCCCGGTATGGAGTATCCCATGGGTGCCTAGAGTCTAAAACAGAAAGAATTTTTGGTATAGCTTGCCTAGAAAAAAAGTTCGTATTCCAATCGGAAATATCGACTTTTTCGCTTATTATTCGCTTATTTCATTTTCAAAAATATAGAAATTTCGTCGTGTCAAGGAGTTGTCCAAATTAAACCAAATTTGGTATGGAGTATCCCATGTGTATCTTGAGTCTAAAACAGAAAGAATTTTTGCTATAGCTTGCGTAGGAAAAAAGTTAGTTTTTCATACGGAAATTTGCGAATTTTGCGAATAACGATTTTTAAAAATAGGTCTTTTTGATCGGGTCAAGAAGTTGTTCAAAGTGAACCAAACTTGGTATCGAGTATCCTATGGGTAACTAAATTGTAAAACAAAAAGAATTTTTGGTATAGTTTGCCTTGGAAAAAAGTTAGATTTGCATACGGAAATTTGCGATTATTTCAAATAAGTAATTTTAAAAATAAGTCTTTTTCATCGGGTCAAGCAGTCGTCCAAAGTGAACCAAACTCGGTATGGAATATCCCATGGGTGCCTAGAGTCTAAAACAGAAAAAATTTTTGGTATAGCTTGCCTAGGAAAAAAGTTATTATTTCATACGGAAATTTGCTATTATTTCGAATAAATAATTTTAAAAATAAGTCTTTTTGATCGGGTCAAGGAGTTGTCCAAAGTGAACCAAACTCGGTATGGAGTATCCCATGGGTGCTTAGAGTCTAAAACAGAAAAAATTTTTGGTATAGCTTGCCTAGGAAAAAAGTTAGTTTTTCATACGGAAATTTGCTATTATTTCAAATAATTAATTTTAAAAATAGGTCTTTTTATCGGGTCAAGGCGTTTTCCAAAGTAAACCAAACCCGGTATGGAGTATCCCATGGGTGCCTAGAGTCTAAAACAGAAAGAATTTTTGGTATAGCTTGCCTAGAAAAAAGTTCGTATTTCATACGGAAATTTGCGAATTTTGCGAATAACGATTTTTAAAAATAGGTCTTTTTGATCGGGTCAAGAAGTTGTTCAAAGTGAACCAAACTTGGTATCGAGTATCCCATGGGTAACTAGATTGTAAAACAAAAAGAATTTTTGGTATAGTTTGCCTTGGAAAAAAGTTAGATTTGCATACGGAAATTTGCGATTATTTCAAATAAGTAATTTTAAAATTAGGTCTTTTTTTATCGGGTCAACGAGTTGTGCAAAGTCAACCAAACCCGGAATGGAGTACCCCATGGGTTCCTAGAGTCTAAAACAGAAAGAATTTTTGGTGTAGCTCGCCTAGGAAAAAGTTAGTATTTCATACGGAAATTTGCTATTACTTCGAATAAATAATTTTAAAAATAGGTCTTTTTCATCGGGTCAAGGAGTTGTCCAAAGTGAACCAAGCCCGGTATTGAGTATCCCATGGGTGCCTAGAGTCTAAAACAGAAAGAATTTTTGGTATAGCTTGCCTAGAAAAAAGTTCGTACTTCAATCGGAAATATCGACTTTTTCGCTTATTATTCGCTTATTTCATTTTCAAAAATATAGAAATTTCGTCGTGTCAAGGAGTTGTCCAAATTAAACCAAATTTGGTATGGAGTATCCCATGTGTATCTTGAGTCTAAAACAGAAAGAATTTTTGCTATAGCTTGCGTAGGAAAAAAGTTAGTTTTTCATACGGAAATTTGCGAATTTTGCGAATAACGATTTTTAAAAATAGGTCTTTTTGATCGGGTCAAGAAGTTGTTCAAAGTGAACCAAACTTGGTATCGAGTATCCTATGAGTAACTAAATTGTAAAACAAAAAGAGTTTTTGGTATAGTTTGCCTTGGAAAAAAGTTAGATTTGCATACGGAAATTTGCGATTATTTCAAATAAGTAATTTTAAAAATAAGTCTTTTTCATCGGGTCAAGCAGTTGTCCAAAGTGAACCAAACTCGGTATGGAATATCCCATGGGTGCCTAGAGTCTAAAACAGAAAAAATTTTTGGTATAGCTTGCCTAGGAAAAAAGTTATTATTTCATACGGAAATTTGCTATTATTTCGAATAAATAATTTTAAAAATAAGTCTTTTTGATCGGGTCAAGGAGTTGTCCAAAGTGAACCAAACTCGGTATGGAGTATCCCATGGGTGCTTAGAGTCTAAAACAGAAAAAAATTTTGGTATAGCTTGCCTAGGAAAAAAGTTAGTTTTCATACGGAAATTTGCTATTATTTCAAATAATTAATTTTAAAAATAGGTCTTTTTATCGGGTCAAGGCGTTTTCCAAAGTAAACCAAACCCGGTATGGAGTATCCCATGGGTGCCTAGAGTCTAAAACAGAAAGAATTTTTGGTATAGCTTGCCTAGAAAAAAGTTCGTGTTTCATACGGAAATTTGCGAATTTTGCGAATAACGATTTTTAAAAATAGGTCTTTTTGATCGGGTCAAGAAGTTGTTCAAAGTGAACCAAACTTGGTATCGACTATCCCATGGGTAACTAGATTGTAAAACAAAAAGAATTTTTGGTATAGTTTGCCTTGGAAAAAAGTTAGATTTGCATACGGAAATTTGAGATTATTTCAAATAAGTAATTTTAAAATTAGGTTTTTTTTATCGGGTCAACGAGTTGTGCAAAGTCAACCAAACCCGGAATGGAGTACCCCATGGGTTCCTAGAGTCTAAAACAGAAAGAATTTTTGGTGTAGCTCGCCTAGGAAAAAGTTAGTATTTCATACGGAAATTTGCTATTACTTCGAATAAATAATTTTAAAAATAGGTCTTTTTCATCGGGTCAAGGAGTTGTCCAAAGTGAACCAAGCCCGGTATTGAGTATCCCATGGGTGCCTAGAGTCTAAAACAGAAAGAATTTTGGTATAGCTTGCCTACAAAAAAGTTCGTATTTCAATCGGAAATATCGACTTTTTCGCTTATTATTCGCTTATTTCATTTTCAAAAATATAGAAATTTCGTCGTGTCAAGGAGTTGTCCAAATCAAACCAAATTTGGTATGGAGTATCCCATGTGTATCTTGAGTCTAAAACAGAAAGTATTTTTGCTACAGCTTGCGTAGGAAAAAGGTTAGTTTTTCATACGGAAATTTGCGAATTTTGCGAATAACGATTTTTAAAAATAGGTCTTTTTGATCGGGTCAAGAATCAAGAAGTTGTTCAAAGTGAACCAAACTTGGCATCGAGTATCCCATGGGTAACTAGATTGTAAAACGAAAAGAATTTTTGGTATAGTTTGCCTTGGAAAAAAGTTAGATTTGCATACGGAAATTTGCGATTATTTCAAATAAGTAATTTTAAAATTAGGTCTTTTTTATCGGGTCAAGGACTTGTCCAAATCGAACCAAGCCCGGTATGGAGTATCCCATGGGTGCCTAGAGTCTAAAACAGAACGAATTTTTGGAATAGCTTGCCTAGGAAAAAAGTTAGTTTTTCATACGGAAATGTGCAATTATTTCGAATAAATAATTTTAAAAATAGGTCTTTTTGATCGGGTCAAGAAGTTGTCCAAAGTGAACCAAACTCGGTATGGAGTATCCCAAGGGTGCCTAGAGTCTAAAACAGAACAAATTTTTGGTATAGCTTGCCTAGGAAAAAAGTTAGTTTTTCATACGGAAATGTGCAATTATTTCAAATAAGTAATTTTAAAATTAGGTCTTTTTTATCGGGTCAAGGAGTTGTCCAAAGTGAACCAAACCCGGTATGGACTATCATGGGTGCCTAAAGTCTAAAACAAAAAAAATTTCGTATAGCTTGCCCAGGAAAAAAGTTAGTTTTTCATACGGAAATTTGCGAATTTCGCAAATAACGAATTTTGAAATTAGGTCTTTTTTACCGGGTCAAGGAGTTATTCAAATCAAACCAAACTCGGTATAGAGTATCTCCATTGTACATAGAGTCTAGAACAAAAGGAATTTTTGCTACAGCTTGCCTAAGAAAAAAGTGAGTTTTTCATACGGAAATTTGCTATTATTTCGAATAACTTGAAATTATTCAATTTTAAATTAGGTCTTTTTGATTGGGTCAAGGAGTTGTTCAAAGTGAACCAAACTTGGTACCGAGTATCCCATGGGTAACTAGATTGTAAAACAAAAAGAATTTTTGGCATAGCTTGCCTAGGAAAAAGGTTATTTTTTCATACGGAAATTTCGACTTATTCGCTCATTCTGTTTTTAAAAATATAGAAATTTTATCGGATCAAGGAGTTGTTCAAATCGAACCAAACTCGGCATGGAGTATCCCATGTGTATCTAGAGTGTAGGAGAAAAAGAATTTTTGGTATAGCTTGCCTAGGAAAAAAGTTAGTTTTTCATACGGAAATTTGCGATAAATTCGAATAAGTATTTTTAAAAATAGGTCTTTTTCTTATGGTCAAAAACTTCTTCAAATTGGAGCAAACCCGGCATGGAGTGTCCCATGAGTACCTAGAGTGTAAGACCAAAACGAATTTTTGCTATGGCTTGCCCAGGAAAAAATTTAGTTTTTCATACGGAAATTTGCTATTATTTCGAATAACTTGAAATTATTGAATTTTAAAAATAGGTCTTTTTGACCGTGTCAAGGAGTTGTTCAAAGTGAACCAAACTTGGTATCGAGTATCCCATGGGTAACTAGATTGTAAAACAAAAAGAATTTTTGGTATAGCTTGCCTAGGAAAAAAGTTAGTTTTTCATACGGAAATTTGCGAATTTCGCAAATAACGAATTTTAAAAATAGGTCTTTTTGATCGGGTCAAGGAATTGTTCAAAGTGAACCAAACTTGGTATCGAGTATCCAATGGGTAACTAAATTGTAAAACAAAAGAATTTTTGGTATAGCTTGCCTAGGAAAAAAGTTAGTTTTTCATACGGAAATTTTGCGAATTTCGCAAATAACGAATTTTAAAAATAGGTCTTTTTGATCGGGTCAAGGAGTTGTTCAAAGTGAACCAAACTTGGTATCGAGTATCCCATGGGTAACTAAATTGTAAAACAAAAGAATTTTTGGTATAGCTTGCCTAGGAAAAAAGTTAGTTTTTCATACGGAAATTTGCGAATTTCGCAAATAACGAATTTTAAAAATAGGTCTTTTTGATCGGGTCAAGGAATTGTTCAAAGTGAACCAAACTTGGTATCGAATATCCCATGGGTAACTAAATTGTAAAACAAAAGAATTTTTGGTATAGCTTGCCTAGGAAAAAAGTTAGTTTTTCATACGGAAATTTTGCGAATTCGCAAATAACGAATTTTAAAAATAGGTCTTTTTGATCGGGTCAAGGAGTTGTTCAAAGTGAACCAAACTTGGTATCGAGTATCCCATGGGTAACTAAATTGTAAAACAAAAGAATTTTTGGTATAGCTTGCCTAGGAAAAAAGTTAGTTTTTCATACGGAAATTTTGCGAATTTCGCAAATAACGAATTTTAAAATTAAGTCTTTTTTATCGGATCAAGGAGTCGTCCAAAGTGAACCAAACCCGGTATGGACTATCCCATGGGTGCCTAAAGTCTAAAAGAAGAAAAATTTTTCGTATTGCTTGCCCAGGAAAAAAGTAAGTTTTTCATACGGAAATTTGCGAATTTCGCAAATAACGAACTTTGAATTTAGGTCTTTTTTACTGGGTCAAGGAGTTATTCAAATCAAACCAAACTGGGTATAGAGTATCTCCATTGTACATAGAGTCTAGAACAAAAGGAATTTTTGCAATAGCTTGCCTAGGAAAAAAGTTAGTTTTTCATTCGGAAATTTGCTATTATTTCGAATAACTTGAAATTATTGAATTTTAAAAATAGGTCTTTTTGACCTGGTCAAGGAGTTGTTCAAAGTGAACCAAACTTGGTATCGAGTATCCCATGGGTAACTAGATTGTAAAACGAAAAGAATTTTTGGTATAGCTTGCCTAGGAAAAAGTTAGTTTTTCATACGGAAATTTGCGAATTTCGCAAATAACGAATTTTAAAAATAGGTCTTTTTGATCGGGTCAAGGAGTTGTTTAAAGTGAACCAAACTTGGTATCGAGTATCCCATGGGTAACTAGGTTGTAAAACAAAAAGAATTATTGGTATAGCTTGCCTAGGAAAAAAGTTAGTTTTTCATACGGAAATTTGCGAATTTCGCAAATAACGAATTTTAAAAATAGGTCTTTTTGACCGGGTCAAGGAGTTGTTCAAAGTGAACCAAACTTGGTATCGAGTATCCCATGGGTAACTAAAATGTAAAACAAAAAGAATTTTTGGTATAGCTTGCCTAGGAAAAAAGTTAGTTTTTCATACGGAAATTGGCGAATTTCGCAAATAACGAATTTTAAAAATAGGTCTTTTTGATCGGGTCAAGGAGTTGTTCAAAGTGAACCAAACTTGGTATCGAGTATCCCATGGGTAACTAAATTGTAAAACAAAAGAATTTTTGGTATAGCTTGCCTAGGAAGAAAGTTAGTTTTTCATACGGAAATTTTGCGAATTTTGCAAATAACGAATTTTAAAAATAGGTCTTTTTGATCGGGTCAAGGAGTTGTTCAAAGTGAACCAAACTTGGTATCAAGTGTCTTATGGGTAACTAAATTGTGAAACGAAAAGAATTTTTGGTATAGCTTGCCTAGGAAAAAGTTAGTTTTTCATACGGTAATTTGCGAATTTTGCAAATAACGAATTTTAAAAATAGGTCTCTTTGATCGGGTCAAGGAGTTGTTTAAAGTGAACCAAACTTGGCATCGAGTATCCCATGGGTAACTAGGTTGTAAAACAAAAAGAATTATTGGTATAGCTTGCCTAGGAAAAAAGTTAGTTTTTCATACGGAAATTTGCGAATTTCGCAAATAACGAATTTTAAAAATAGGTCTTTTTGATCGGGTCAAGGAGTTGTTCAAAGTGAACCAAACTTGGTATCGAGTATCCCATGTGTACCTAAAGTGGAAAACAAAAAGTATTTTTGGTATAGCTTGCCTAGAAAAAATGTTATTATTTCATACGGAAATTTGCTTTTATTTCAAATAAGTAATTTTAAAATTAGGTCTTTTTTATCGGGTCAAGAAGTTATTCAAATGGAACCAAACTCGGTATGGAGTATCCCATTTGTATCTAGAGTGTAAAACAAAAAGAATTTTTGGTATAGTTTGCTTAGAAAAAAGTTAGTATTTCATACGGAAACTTGCGATTATATCGAATAGATTAAGATTATTGAATTTTAAAATTAGGTCTTTTTTATCGGGTGTTGGAGTTGTTCAAATCGAACTAAACTCGGTATGGAGTATCCCATTTGTATCTAGAGTCTAAAACAAAGAATTTTTGGTATAGCTTGCTTAGGAGAAAAGTTGGAATTTGATACGGAAAATTGCAATTATTTCAAATAGGTAATTTTCAGAATAGGTCTTTTTTATCGGGTCAAGTTATCCAAATTGAACCAAACTTGGTATGGAGTATCCCCTGTGTAGGTAGATTGTAGAAAAAAGTGTTTTTGATATATTTTGCCTAGCACAACTTTTGCGCATAGCTTGTTCAGAAAAAAACTTTACCTGTTTCCTCAATCGTTTACTTATTTCTAGAAGCAATGCCACTCAACAGATTGTTTGCCTATTTATTTCGAAATGAAGCTGGAGATGTTCAATTTCTCTAATTTGTGGATGATCGATGGCCTGTAAAGTACACCTTTACGCAGAAAATGGAAATGGAACCCTTCACGGAAGTCAATTTGAATCTCGAACAAGGACGATCAAAGTACTATTTGACTCACAAAGGTCCCGAGTGTGAGATTTCAGCCAAGTACCAAAAAGAGGTTGATCAGAGGCGACAAACTGAAAAGTCTTTGCAGCGATTGAAATCAATTGTTAGAGACGTTGTTGCTGTTCCCAGCTCTGGGGTGAATGAAAGCATGAGCAGCGGAAGACCAGATAGCAGAAAAGATTCGTCACAAAAACATGCCAACCAAACCAGTTTTAAATCTGAAAGAACTGCTAGTAAACTTTTGAAGCGCAAACATCCAATAGATTCAAATCGTCTTCATATGATAAAGGAAGCGAAAAGCAATGAAAGTTTGGATAAAGCCATAAGTTCATGTAATAGACTGATTGGAATTTAATGTGTCCAACCTAACTGCGTTTTAGTGTTGCGAACATCACAAAAGAGTCTGCAAAATGATCATGGCCGATGAAGAGAAGTTTGCTAGCTTGATAGAAATTCATGCCAAATCTATGAGTGACGACAACAAAAAGCTTGAAGAAGAACTCCAATCGTTCCGACAGCTGGTTTGTGCATCCTAGTTCTTTTTTCATTTTCCTAATGTAAAACCTTAACTTTTAAAAGTAATTTTGCAGTGTCGTGAGGCTAATGATGGCAAAGATGTGCAAACTCAACAGGTCATAAACACCCCAAGTGATCAAAACAAGGAAACTGAAGCAGTTAGGTTTTACAAAGGTGTTGATTTGTTTGACCTCGGTTTTGTCAAAGACCCCGAAGACGCTGGAAAGAAGTTAAGAAAGAAGCTTTGGTCTTCGGAGGGACTGGTAAATACAATGATTTCTACCACAAAAGCCAATGAAGAGCAATGCGAAGCGGCAACACCACAAAAAGTTGCTCAATTCAAGGGTTTGTGTATAGTTTACCAATCATCCTTTCTCAAAAAGAGTTTTTTGATTAAGTTTTCTGCTTTCAGCTCAAATTAAAAGAATCTTTAGACCTGTCAAATTCCCGGAAGCATACAAAAGAGCTAAGAAAGCTGCAAACCAGGCAGGAAGAAACCGAAAGAATTTTATGTTAAGAAAAATGAAAATAGAAGACCAAAAAAGCCAATCAAAAGAAGGTAATGATGGTGTTGATGACGGAAGTGGAAAATGACCACTGCTTTTAGCCTAAAGTACTAGATAGTTTTAGTTACTGAAAATGTGAGCAGTTCTTTTTTAGTTTGTTCTGATTGATGAACAGAATTAGCCTCGCGATACGCTTGCTTTGATTTTTACCTTGATTTGAATAATATTTTCAATAATTCACTTCAATTAACTGTTCATTTTTTTATCAAGTTCTGTCTATCGTGAGTGTGCTAGATTTTATTGTGCGGAACTTATCGTGAGTATGGTTTTTAGATTCAATGGGTAAATCGGCGAACAGAAGTAAACATGGATACTTGCAAGTGAACAAAGAAAAAATCAAACAACCGACTAAACAACTAAGACTTACACAAATGAGCCAGCAAACTGATGCGTTATTTGAATCTGATGATTCGTTTGAAAAGGTCGCAGCAGCATCGTTACCTGTAGCTGCAGCAACATGTCCGGTATCAGCAGTATCAGGTCCTGCTTCAAATACTCGACCGAATCCCACCAAAAGGCGAAATGAGTCAGACTCCGAAGTTGAAATCAACAAGTCAATCAAGCAGTCTCTTCTGAAAAATGAGCAAAGATGGATTTTTGTTGATTCTCACAAAATCATTGTGATTACACCTACTAGCTACTACTGGCCAGAGGGAGTAGATTTCATTCAGCGATCAACCCTGGAGGAAAACAAAAGAATCGATCTCATAGAAGGGACAGAACCAGTGCCCTGTCGACTGCTATTCAAGGGGCACAGAAAGTATGTCAATAGTCTCTATGCAAAATACCAAGAGCAACTGAGAAACGGAAAAAAGCCAGAGAGTTTGAATGCAACGTATATAAAGACTGACCGAAAACGAAAAGTGTCTGATGAGATAAACTTTCTTTCCCGTAGTTCGAAGAGCTCCTGCACGACTCTGAGAAATTTTGGAGGGTCACCAATTGAAGTGACTACGCTGTCAACAATACAACCATCAGTGACACGCCAGCAAGTCAACAATCAGGGGCCTCTGGCTGTCTCAACAGAGCAACCCGTGAACCAGGACAACTCACCAATAACCCAAAAGGTTAATTTCCAGCTTAGACTTTTGTCTTTGTTAGCTTACGTTTGTCTTTAGTTTCAAACTCAATACGTGATGTGTTTGTAGAACCGAGACCTAGAGCCTGCTCAATTGCCTCCTTGTCCGCCATTAACGCCAGCTTTTTCCAATGGGGATTCTGATTCGAGCTCTGGGTGCAATGCTTTCAATGATTTTGTGAAAACGCATGAAAAGAGAACGGAAGCGCTTTTGTCAGCTTTTGAAACGGAGTGCGATAAGCAGAACAGGCGGAAGTGGAATTTACTTCAAGCCCTAAAAGAACAGGTGATCTAGGTAATTTTGCGAGTTAAGTTGCCTTCGTAATTTTATTTAGAGTTTTGTTTTTTTTTTTCAGAGGCAAGATATAAAGGAAGAATTGGCTTTCGCCAGATTTTCTTTTCAAAGTGTTGACGAGCACCCAGAATGGAACTCTCCAAAAACACCAGTTATGCACAATGGTTTCGATTTAATGGAGTTAACTGCTGGTAGTGATTTTGCCAACTTTGGTCGTCGTCTTGGTTCAAAACTGTTCTCTTCAGAGGAAAGAGATCGCCTTGTTTCGCCTCAGAAAGTTTCAGAGAGTCTTCGAGCTCCTGTTTCCAAAGATTTGGGGGAGAAATTTAAAAGTGAGCACGCTTTTTAAACGCAAATAAATTCATTTTCTAGCCTAATTTTGTTTGCATGAAATAGCAGAATTTTAGTCAATGATAATAGCGTCCAATATCATTTTTTCAGGTGTTGTAAAACAGAAGTACCCTACAACTCCGGTCTTGGCTTATAAAGCTGCAAAGAAGGCATATAATCAGCACGTTCGAGATCAAGGAGATCAAGATACTGCAATTGACGCTGAAAATAGAATGCCATTGCTGCCAGCTGCGTCAAGTTCGACTGCTCAATAGAAGTTAAGAAGACAGCCATCTTAGTAGTGTTTATGAAAAGAGTTACATATAGTTTGTTGATTCTAAATTGAATAGTTACATTTGGTCAGAAAAACTGCTTAACGATTTTGCTGTTTTCGCTCTTTTAATTTTTAATCCTCTGAGTGCAGGTTTTTCTTGTTTTTTAGAATTGTTTAGATGGTTTTACTTACATAAAAATTTTTAATTTTTAGTTTTTGGGAGCTTTAATTGCAGTTTATTTTAGCTTTTTCTGAGAGAAGTGAAATTGCTCTGACCTTTTTTATCAATAGCTTAGAGTATACAGCAAATTTTAAAAAGCAATGGCTAGAGTTAACAGAAATGAAATTAAAATTTGAAGTCAAAAGCTATGTTATAAAAAAACAATTATTTTTGAATGGGTTGTCTCCTATGTTATTCTCAAGTTTAAAATTCCTTTCAGTTGAAAAATGCCAAATTGTGAAGATTTAGTTACCATTGATGCGTTTGTTAGCTCAAATTTGTTTCGGGTTTTTGAAAGCCAACGCCAACCAATGAAGATGCTTGAAATAAGTGATTTCTCATCGTTTTTAAGTCGAATACATTCTGAACCAGCCTTAAAGAGAACTTTAGAGGGATTCTCAAAAGTCTACCGTGAAGCAGATTCTAGTGGATACAAAATAGAACCGGAAAGATGGTCTCTACAATCGAACTGGTAAAATTTTGAAGCCTAAACTGGAACCGCTGGGAGATGTTGTCGGAATATTAGAAGATACTCCCCCAGAACTTCAACTTCGACTGAAGCCTCTCTCAATCATGAAAAGCAGCTCGTCCGACAGAGATGTTGTTCTACTGGGTGTAGTGAGATTTGTGAACCATTCATGTTTGGCGAATACGCAATTTTTCCAAGGATATAGCTGCCAGTACTTAAAAAATCGAACTCTAAGGTTGCAGGTTACCCGTACAATCTACCCTGATGAAGAAATAACCGCTGATTATGGTGATTCGTTCTTCAGCAGTGTTGGAGATTGCAAGTGTGATGTTTGCAGTATGGAATCTGAGTTACCCATGTACCCTGAGCAAATAGAAAATACTGCAGAAAGATCCGTCGAATGCTTTCTCGACATTGATAACCTTCACCAGGAATCAGAACAAATCGTTGGCTCTGATATTAAAATTGCTTTAGTCAGCAGGGAGGAGAAATTACTTCCTGCCCTAACAACTGCCGATGAAACGACTAGTCAAGCCAGTGAATTGAACGAAGGCTTTGATGAGAAATTTTCGGACGCCCATCTTTTTGGCACCTTTGGCAATGAGCGAAAAGGTTGTAAGCGGAAAAAGTTTCCGAAACACAGAACCCCTTCTAAAGTGAAAAAAGGAGCACATTTGGATGTGACATCATTGACAGCTTCATTTCTCACGCACACAGCAGTCTCGAGGAGGATGATATGCATAGGAGTTCTACACCTAGCAGTGAAAGCGAAACTTCAGGTTTGGTTTCTGATGACGACGCCAATTTCGTTTCTAATGTTGAAAATTTTGGCAATGTCAGCGATGATAGCGAAGAAAGTCGAAACAGCTCAGACAGCATCTTGTCTGCTCAGGAGACAGAAGAGGCAGTGAGCCAGACTTCTTTGTTGAATTTTTCGAGAGAATCAGTTTGTGAATGTTCTGATGTAACTGTTCATAACTCTTTCCTTTCACTTCTGAGCAATGTTACAAACTACGGCTGTCCCGATGAAGTTCTATACGACCTGATAAAACGTGAAAATATAATTAACCCCAATAAGCATGTTCCTACGCCCTATGCGGCAAAAAAACTGATTCCTGATCTAACAAAGAGTTATGTTCAAAGTCACGAGGCATTCAACAATGGTGAACAAATTTGCATCCGATTTTTTAACCAACTACGTTGCATTATAAACAGAAACATTCAAACCATCTTTCAATACAGTAACAAACAAGACCCGAAAAAAGACATCAAAGTGAAGCGATTGGTAAAAGGCAACAATCTCAGAGTGCAATTGATCTTGAATACTGACGGTGCTATTGTTCGAAACTCTGCGAGCGAATCTGCATATCCAGTCTGTGTTGCTCTCGCAGATTTACCTCCTGTTTTGCGGTCAAAATTTGAAAATTTTGTTTTGTGTAGTTTATGGTATGGAACGGGCGATGCGCCCTGGACTTCCATTTTTCAACATTACAAAAATGAACTTAATAAAACTTTTGAATTGTCTCACGAATCTGTTCGATACTTTGTACAATTGGAAACAATTCTTTTTATTGCCGATCTCGTTTGCAAAAGTAATGTGCTACAAACGAAGCGTTTCAACGGGTATTACGGCTGCACTTTATAAGAAATGAGAGGCAAACACCAACTTCGGTCGCATTCTTCTCCTCACAATGAGGAAATAGAAATGAGAAATCCCGATCGTCACTACAGACAGGCTGTCTACTTTGAAAGTGGAGATGTTGAAGAAAGGAGAAAGAAAAAGTAAAAAGATCCGGAAACTAAAACCAAGGGCGTTCAAGTGTATCCTGAAATTTTCAAAGTTCTTTCTGATCTTCCCTTATCTGCGCCTGTTGACACAATGCACCAGCTGCTGAAAGGAGTAGCCAAAGAGTTGCTCGAATTTTTGTTTGAAGTAAGTGGATATCCTGTTGAGATAGAGAATGCCACCAAAGCATTAAAACTACCCTCAGAATTTAAGCGCAGTGTTCGATCACTTCACGAACTCAAACACTTCAAGGCAAATGAGCTCAAAACTTACCGTCTCTATCTTGCACCAATTGTATTTCGGCCAGTCCTAAATGACACGTCAACTTTTCGTGATTTGTGTTATTTAGTCTTTGCTCTGCGCTCTTTGTACGACTCGAACAGAAATTCAAGCTTCTGTGGAATGCTGATCGAAGCCTTCTGTAAAAACATTCATTTTAAATTTCCAGGTAGACCTTTTGAGTCTATTAACTTTCATCTGTTAAGACATTTGGCTTGGCAATGTGAAACTATTGGACCGCTATGGACAAGGTCAGCATTTCTGTTCGAATCAGCAAACCATTTCCTCATCAAACCGGTTACTGGAACCTTCAATACGTGTAAATTATTAGTGCAAAGATACATCAGGAACAGAGAGATTTCTGCATCAGAGTTAGCAGATGATCCTTTGAATAGCTTCATCCGCAATCTCGTGGGAACTGAGAAGCGTATCAAAGACGATCATGGCTTGTTGAGAACAAATTTTGCTCAAGAACTATCAGAACATTTTCCTTCAGCAAGAATTTTTTGCCGTTATCGTGACGCTTTTTTGCTGGACTCAAAATGCTATGCCAGGGGTTCTGCAAATAGTTTTGTTGAAATTGAAGCAACACCGAATACATTCGGACAAGTTTTGGCTTTTTGTGATAATGGATCAGTCAATTGCTTGGTTAAAGTTCACGAAGTTGTAGAAGTCATAAATATTGACCTGGAGGGAACCAGTTTTTCGTCGTATGCTGATAGTTTTGAACCATTGGGATACGCTGTTGAAGAGACAGAAAACACAATTCATTGTGCTGTTGAAAAGATTTCGGGTAATTTTTATAAATTTTCTCTTTGATCAGTTATATCTAATCAAAATTCTGAAACATTTCGAGCATGACTGAAATTTGTCAAAGTTGTTTGCAAACTCTACCTTGACTGCTATTTTGGTTGAGTTATAAATTTTTTGCTATCAGTGAATTAATTTTTTGTTTTTGATTGGCTTACTTAGGTTTTCACAAGTAAATTTGAGATGTCTAAACTGGACTTGGTGTCC